>NC_071270.1:3110000-3410000 GCF_023375685.1 Ictalurus furcatus
ATGGGTTATTTTCGTTCCACTAGTTCTAAAAAGCTCATACAAAATGGTGGTGGTGTCATGAAAGGAATCAAACGCTCCATGTTGCGCTGTTATACAATAGGAAAAAAAAATCAACAACGGAACTTCTATACAAGTATCTCTGAATGAGCCGTCGCTATATAAATGATGTATAATCCTATTCGAATGATTGTATCAGTATACACCTGTGATTTGACTTGCCGCTAGAACAGCCGGCAGAGCAACTGTTATAGAAACGTAATCTAGTATAATCTTCTGACCAATCACAGTCAAGAGCGCCGTGGTATTAATATTGTTAATTGTCATCATATAGCGATCGCCGCCGAATATCCGAATATAATAAAGATGGCGCTGTGGATGGCCTCCTTGGCGTTCCTGTCGTGTCTGTCATCAAGGGTAAACGAAATCTGGTTACTTGGAGCAATTAAGAAGTGCTTGCTGATTCTCAGGGACAACGGCCCAGCTGGATTTCTTCTCCCTCAGTCCATTTACAAACTAATCAAGAAGGTGGAATTCCCAGAGGAATTCCCAGGAGTCCATGCGCCGGTGTGGTTTTTGCGTCTCAAACATGGGACGTTTTATTTCCTCCTACCGTTTTGAACACATTTTTTTTTTAATCCCTACATAACAAAATAAGACTAGTTCACTTTAGCAACACCAGCAAAGATGTTTCGACTTCATCTGGGTTTTGTCTTGATTTCCTACCGGAATAGAACAAACAGGCGAAGCTGAAATAAATTATACACGAGTACGTCAAGGCTGTATGCTCTTGCCGCTTCTCTTTAGTGTTTATGCAAGTCTATACCGCATAATGAGATACAAAGCATCATAGACTTTAAACTTTTGATCTCTTGCTACTTGAATCCTCTACAAACATTTTTTTTGTGATTAAAAATAAAAAATAAAAAATTAAATTGGTAGAGCTTGTCTTTGGGGGAACCTCGGCTCAGTTATTTCTGGGCCTGAACTCTATATCTAAAGTCTACTTGTCCTTGTTGTTGACAAAGAAACTAGCAGGAGGCAGTGGCAAAAGTGCCGGCTGCTAATGAAAACGCACTGAAGCGGCTTAAAGGAATGAGAACACCATCCAAGTCTCTATGGGCACCATACCAATGCATGTGTGTGTGTGTGTGTGTGTGTGTGTGTGAATGTGTGTTCTCATTTGCATCCAGGGTACAGAAAAAGGAGTCTCTTCTTGCAATGCAGATTGCCACACAAACGGGGAGAAATTACTGTTTTCATTTGAGCGCCTAACCCTGTGGGCCTTCTCCAAGTATTCTCTCAATCGCTCATGAAGTTTAAAGACTAAGTTTTAGAGTGTGCTTGTATGTTCAATAGCCTTTTTTTTCCCTTGACAGAATTTAGAATGTGAAGATATAGTACCTTGCTAATTGCTAAAAAGTTCTCTACACGTGTAAAAGGCAGCATGCAGGTGCGTGTGGTGCAATGAAGGAAGATTATAGTGTTGCGTTTTCTTCTAGAGTTGTGTACATCAGTGAAGACGAATACACTTATATTAAAGTTAGGATAATAGTAATAATTTCAATTAAAAATATAGCTGCGAGCAGGAGTTAAGGGGCCAAGCACTTTCTGGCCCCACTCTAGAGATCAACAGAGCAAGACTGGAAAACGTAGGGGCCATCAAGGCTGATTTCCAAGGAGATATGCTACATTTAATTGCAAAACGTCAAGCTGTTCCTGAGATTTCGCCTCATTTCCTGTTTTCAGTAGCCCGCTAAGCTTGTTTGTTAACATAGGGTCATGTTGCTAAGCACTTGTGCCAAGTTTGGTGTTGATACATAAAAACGATGCTGAGAAATGGCCTCACGTCCTGTTTGGAGAATTCATTTGCATGTGAAAAAGATAAATTGTTTGCTGTACTGATAGTAGAGCCCGATGAATATTTATTGGTAAAGCGTCCAACATCTTGGGTGCAGTAACGTCACCGGCGTTAATTTACCTCCTGAGCCAGATGGCTTATACGTGGAAATAATGCAGATGAACCAGTCGATGTTGAAATAAGTTTAAGGGCGGAATTTAAAATGACTCTGTCAGGAAATGAAACTCATTCTCTAAGGTAAAAAGTATGTTCTCTTTGCATGAACACTACTAAAATGACTTTTTAAACGCCAAATATTTTGTGTTTGGGTCCATTTCTTTAATGAGTATTAAAATTAAAATATTAGAATGTAGAGATATAGGATAGAATCAAATGTTAATGGTTTAAAGTATTACCTACGATGGATTTTTCCATGTAGGCTCGAGTGTCTGCTTTAAATGTATTCAAGCTCAAGCACGTCTAAGGACACTCGTGGATATATTGTGTTTTGGGATGATGTGAACACCTGTACACCTTCATGCAATCATCCAATCAGCATACAATTGTGCAACCAGGTGGCAGCTGCAGAATTCATAAAATCATGCAGGCCAAAAGCTTCAGTTAATGTTGATCGAACTTCAAAACAAGGGAGGCAAATGTGATCTTGGTGATTTCGACCTCGGTTGTTGTTGAGGATCTACTGGGATTTTCAAGCACAACACTCACTAGAGTTCACATCAAATGGTGTTGAATCCCCCACCCCCCCCCCCCCCAACCATGGTGAGCAGAAAAGCATCTCAGAATACCTAATACGTCACAACTTGAGATGGATGGGCTACAACAGCAACAGATCAGATCGGCCAATCCTGTCAGCAAAGAACAGGAATCTGAGGCGCAGGATCACCAAAACTCCACAGATGGAGATTTGACCACCATTCCCTGGTCTGTCAACAATGATTAGTTTGTTACTTTTTTTTTTCTTAAATGTCGGGTTCAACCCATCTAAAAACTTTTGAGATTTTGGAATAACATGCTTTTGAAAAAAAACACCCCCCCCCCCCATACTCTTCATATAATAATATAACCACAGAGGAGACACATGATGAACCTTGGTACTACTAAGGACTTCTTTACTTGGCTTGAGTTTTTGACAGGACATGAATCTCTTGTGACATAATATGCTGCCAATTTATTCCTGTGTGAGGCTGTCAACAAGTTCAAACAGCTCTGATGTTTCCAGAGTTGATGTGTTCACATCCTGGCACCCCCAAAAACCCAGTGTCCAAGCCTTGCCAAGCCTGCTTTTCACCTGCAGCTGAATAGAATCAATCTTTGGAGAGGCAACAGATGGAACTAATCAAAGACTCTGATCTCCAGTGACTGAGCTGTCATGAACCAATGTGTTAGGATTTTGAGGTTTTTTAGATCACCTTCTCTTACTCTTTATCCCTGTCTTGGTTTTCAATAAAGTAGAAAAAAATCTCTCCAAGCAGACATGACCCAAAATTCCACTCACTCGTACTTGGGAGAAACAATCACCTACATCTCTGAGCTCTCGCTGAGCGAACAGACCAAGTGGCCAGAACACAAATATTGACTTAAATGTCATTTTGTCTAATAATTAAGTAGAGATAGGCTGTTTCATCTCCTACACAGGAGACACTGCTGTCTGATAGCAGATGCAGACTATCAATCCTACCATCATGTTCATGTGGCCAGTTGCGTAGTCTTGCTCACTGTGTGGTGCCCTACAGTGGACTTGCATCCCATCCAAGATGCATTCCCATATCTCATTCGGGGTTCCCCGGGCACGCTTTGGATCCACTGAGACCCTGACCGAGATGAAGCACTTACTGAAGATGGATGAATTGTGAAGAAGCTCTTTGCCAACGTTTTCTCCCTTTAGTGAGACCATCCATCCATCCATCTTCTATACCGCATATCCTTCCTTCAAGGTCACAGGGAAACCTGGAGCCTATCCCAGGGAGCATTGGGCACAAGGCATCACAGGGCACAATCACATACACACTCCCACACCCATTCATACACTACGGACACGCCAATCAGCCTACCACGCATGTCTTTGGACTGGGGAAGGAAACCGGAGTACCCGGAGGAAACCCCTGCAGCACGGGGAGAACATGCAAACGCCACACACACACAGGGCCACGGTGGGAATCGAACCCCCGACCCTGGAGATTTGAGGCAAACGTGCTAACCACTAAGCCATCGTGCGCCCCACCTTTAGTGAGACATAACACTTAAATAGTACTTTAAACTGTTAGTGATGGAGGTTGGGGTTCATTTGGATTTTGACTTGAGTAGACCTTGATCTGCAGATGTTATTGACTTAACGCTAGTCACTTGCTGCTTTCTTGGCAAGTAACATCTTGCCTTTTTACAGTCCATATAATGAACCCCAATGTAGTTGCTGAAAGCTCATTACTATAAGCAGAGTAGTCGTGAGTGTGCAGAGCTTCCTGAAAGGGCACAGACTGGGAGCAGAGGGAGGAAGAGGGAGGGGGGGGGCATTGGGTTTTTTCTTCTTCCTTTTCCTCAAGCTGACAGCAATCTCTTAATTAAACAACCTAATGGCTATAATTGCACCCGTTCACGGCTCCAGCTGCTGAGGTAATGCTAGGTTTTCCGCCGTTGCCAGGATTCAGCTGTCTCTGAGGTGAAAGCGTTAGGTCCAAGCTCATATGGCAACAGCTGCTTCGAGACATTTCGCCCACGCTGCCGTGCACCTTCACCTTCCCTGGCAGTCCGAGTCCGAGGACGGGGTGAACGCCGACTTTCTAATCAAGCAGTTGCACCCAAACGAAACAACCGACAGTAACAAACATGTTGTTTTTAACATATCTGTTGTCTTTTTTTCCCTTCCAGAATAGGCGTGTGTGCTGTGCCAGACATAATGACCTGCTCCGGCATGCTAATCTGGCCCTGCTGACCTGTAAAAGGGCGCAAAGGATTCCAATGCATTTCTCATTGTTCCAGGATTCGAGTGAACTCTATAACACCTCCGCTGTTATTGAAAATTAATCCTCACCTTCCGACCAGACAGAGTCAAGACTGCCCTGTGGTATAATGTAGCATAACATGTTTAACAGTGTACTGCGTTTTTAATTCAGGCACACAATCATACTGTAATGATGCCCACTCGTATAACCTTTCTTTTTGGAGGCAGGACATAATTTCTCACAGTGCGTGGTAATGAGACAGAACCGGGAGTGATGGTGTTATATGGTAATGGGCTCGGTGGTAAAGTAGAGCACAGGACCTGGACACTCGGCTGCCATGATTGGTGTGCGCGGCGCTGATGAAGCTGTCAGGAAGCACTGCCTTAAATCCAAGGTGAAAGGAGAGATGGAGGAAAGATGAAGAGAGCAGAGATCAGATAGCATTACTGTTCCAAGACAGACTCTGGTGTTCTCTCATCATCCTGTGAGATTCGGAGGCGGGAGTCAGCAGGGGGAGGTCTTTGAGTGCAAGTTACTGACTTGCCATTGTTGCGGTTATTGTTACAGTTATGGTGTAAATAAGTAGACAAAACAGAAAACTCACAGCATTTATATTTTTCTTTGCACTTCTCCATAATTCTTGTCAGAATCGACATTGCGTTAAGTATCATTTAGGGTCCTTTCATGTATTTGCATATATAATGACTCCATTTAAATGGATCCCTGAGTGTTCCTCATTTGCGGGGGGGCCTTATGAAGTTGCGAATACAGAAATCAGACAAGAGAACAAAGGGCGTCTGAGGTGGCGAGGTGGTCTCAGTCTGCTTCCGGGTGAACTCTATTGCAATAATCTATTGAAAGTGATTCGACTCTGAATCGACTCGCCTCACCTCCTGCACAAAGTGAATCAAACGTTCTGTGCGTTTTTGGGTTACGGCGGTTTTTTTTTGAGCTGCTAAATTGAAACGAGCTAAACAGAGATCATTTAATTATTTGCAGTGTAAAACCAAACCGAACATCGAACGACTCCAAAGTATAAATCTCACTCGGATTCGGACTCGGCAGCGGTTGGGAAAGCATCTCTTGGTTACGGTTTTGTGGAGGACACAGGGTGGATTTTTTTGCTTAGTGGTTTTCTTCTTAGTCTTTATTTTGTTTACTGAGAATTACATAGAACATATGGAGTTCTTTCCAGAAGTGTAACTTCAGACCCATGTCTGCATTCAAGGTCTACAGGAAGGACACACTTTAAAGTACATTCGAATACACCACCCTCTGCTAAGTAAGAAGTTTAATACAGAAGGAGATATGAGAGTGAGTAGAGAGTGGATGCTTCACCTCTAGTGAAGATGGTCTTAAGTGTGCGCCTGTTAGTGGCTCTCTACAGGAAGAATAGGATCCATTTAGTGACCGCACTTTAAAGTGGAGGAGGACTACATGATTATTTGCCATTCACTGTCTCTTTGCAATGTATAGCTTGAAGGTTATTATTTATTGGGAAGTGTGTTTGTGTGTGTGTGTACTCTGTAAAAATCTTCTCATTCTTGTCCTTCTACAGTTCAACAGGTCTTACTTTCAAATGATAAAGAAACACCCGAAAGCTTTCATGTTTAAAATTCACCGGCTTGTATCTGAAGGACACGTTCCCACAAAAAGTCCCCTTTCAGCTATTAAGGTGACCTAGGAGCGATCTTTTTTTTTTGTCCATGAGGGTTTCTTCATCTGAAAATAGGATACGAGGGCCGAAGTAATTCAAATGCTCGATTTAAATCCTCTAAATGCACAAAACAGGCTGAATTAATAATTCATTATTGATACAACGTACAACAGATATTCGCTTGTAGTGTTTGTGCCGAAACTTTGTATGAATGGCGCTGATTATGTGTAGTGAGCTCTGTCTAAAAGTTCAGTTCTTGAGCACAAATACTGCCATGTAAGGAATACAACACTCGAGGGTAGTGCTGTTATAGGAAACAAATCGACGACGGTGCGGCGCGATGAAGTGGAGTCTTTACTGTTACCACACTGAAGTACTGCATATCCTAAAGTGTTCTATTCCTTTTATGCCACAGCAGTTTGCCAACTCCATCCATCCATCCATCCATTTTCCTTACCGCTTATCCTAAACAGGGTCATGGGGGAGCCTGGAGTCTATCCCAGGGAACTCGGGGCACGAGGCAGGGGACAGCCTGGACAGGGTCCCAACCCGTCACAGGGCAATTTCCCAACTCGTACAATTGTATAATTATTAAAGATAACATTTTTAAATATTCATTTATAGTTCTATTTAATGTTGTGGAACATCTAAGTCCCAGTCGCAGCTTCTCATATTACCACAAATTTTTTTGTTAACTCCTCCCATTACAATATCGGAAAACGAAGTTTCAGCTTGACCTCTGACTGTTACAAAGTGCTGACGCTGGAGACTCCTTCCATCCATCTTCTATACCGTATACTTCTATACTGATACAGAATATTCATTTCTGTATCAGTTCCACAAATGGTTTTGTTTCATGCAGGTGCGTTTGTAGTGTAAGGTTGCTTAAGCGCTACTCTTCATCTTGTCTTTATCAGTTTCCGGTCCAGATCTTCAGCCCATCAGGCATTCTCAATACGCACGTTCCAGCTTTGTCAGTCTAGGCTTCCTCTGTCTTTAAAGGGCAATTACAGTTAAAAGGCTGAGAGCATGGCAGAGCGGTCAAGCATGGTACGCGACCTTGCGCATCACTCGATGGGTAACGGAACAGGACTCGCTGTTTGTAATCACGGAGCCCCAAAGCAAAGTGCAAAGCAGCATAGCTGAAGCTGTGGGGAGAGACCTAACACTGACATTTTGTCTATTTCTCATTTACATGTTAATGCAAGGCAGCAGGACTGCTTTAATCCAAGAAACTGCTTGGCTTCAGTAAGTGAAGAGAGTTGGGTGAAAATGTCGATTGCCAAGAGCAATCAGTAAACCAATGCAAAATAAAAGGAAAAACACAGATACATCATTCTTGAACCAAGGCCCTCCGGCAGAAGAGCGTGCATGATTGAATGATTTCCAGCACAATATGCTCGTCAAAGTCAACAGGTCTTACAGAGAAAACTCAAACAAACCCTATCACGAAGGTAAAGAAGATATTACTTCCCTTTCCCAGAATATGGTCAGTCCGACCTACCCCGAAACTAGTCCTGGCAGGTTGGCCAAGCAGTCCATGTAATCTGACCAGGCTTGAAAAAAGGCAAAACGGATTAACCATATGGGCTCACCGCCCACAAGGCTTGTAGCTGGGATACAGTGCAATGTTTATTTGTTGAGGATGGAATAACCCTTGAAGTCATGAACCTTGGCAGTGGAAAACTTCTCTGTGTATAAATAAAACATGACCTCAGTGCAAGGACAGGAGCAAGAGCTGGTGCATGAATTTCAGAGGTAGCAATTAGCTAAAATTGGGTTCACATTTGGTAGACAATGGTAGGGTCCATGGTTCTTCAACCTCTCACGATAGGTGATATATATTGGTGACTCTACTTTGCCCCTAGGTGTGAATGAGTGTGTGAAAGTGTGTTTTCATGGTGCTCTAGGATCGACTCGCATCCCATTCAGGGTGTATCCACATATCCCACCCGGAGTCCACGGGATAGACTCTGGATTCACGTTCCTGATCCAGTTAATGACGATGAATGAATGGACTCCCCTTCATACATGGCGTTGAATTTGAAACAGATTTCTTCAATGGAGTCTGAGGATACTCATGATCCCCAGCTCTTGATTTACCAAATGATCTCCATCTCAAACTTCACCTGTGGTTACGGGTTTTGACGCCTGAAGTTCAAATCATCAACGAGCAGCCAAAACGAGTTTCTTTTCGGGTGGCTGGGCTCACTTCCTCCGACAGGCGTTTGATAATCTGGGAGAATCCGTTCTACATTGATGAGAGGATCTAACTGAGGCGCTTTAGGCCTCTGATATGTATGCCTGCTGGGTACCTCCTGCTGGAGAGTACACTCTGGGGTCCTCCAGGATTTGCTGGAGTAATTATATCTCACAGCTGGTGTGGGAGCACATAAGGAGGATCTGGAAAGAAATTGCTCAGGACAGAGATGTTTGGACTTCTCTACGTTCCCTGCTGCCATAGAAAACCTGAATAAATGTTTTTATTTTGACATGAGATTAAAGCCTGACAAATTCAGACAATTTGTTAGTCAGGAGACTGTATTTCCTTCTGTTCATAGGGAAAGCGCTCAAATAATGATCCTTGGTTCTTACCTAAAAAGATTCCCTCTTGACTTTTGGCTGGTGCGTGAAATAACGAATAATGCCATGCACCAAACGGCTATTTACCAACATTAGGCATGTGCATGAATAAAACTCATTTGCATGCGTGATAGGTTCTTCAAACTCTTGAGAAACATCAACCCAGATAAAATTTGATTTCTCTCCATGCACTCGGATTGCTTTCAGCGGTGCCCCCTTACCCCGTGGCACCATTAGCATAAAGACATGGCCCATTTCTCAGGCGTTCTCCTATTAAACACTCCAGCATTACACAACATGACTCGTGTGTTGAGATGAATCGCGTAAGTGCATTCTGTTATCTGCTTGCATTCCTAAAAGCTTGATTAAACACATGGCACGTATGACTTATGACTCGCCCAAACTTTCATTTTATCTTAAATGGAAAAAGAAGAAGTTGAAGAAGAAGAAAAAAAACCTTCGAAAAATCTTTAAAGGCACGAAAAATATCTTCAATCAGATTCATTTATACTACACACTGTTGCTGATTTACAGCAAGCTTTTATCAGCGCATACACAAGGGCACATAACGCAACTGACAACACAGATTATGGAAACCGCAAACTGTTTAAGATATACAACAGCAGCACTATTGCACTTAACCTGGTTCATTTTCGTGTCAGACTGTGAGGAAGAGGTGAAGAGTTTTGCTGCAAGTGTGTGCCTGGAGATTACAGCTTTAACTTTTTTTTCTGCACACTCTCTAAGAACCTCCTGAGATGGACATTGGCATGTAATTACATTCGGTGCATCGATTCACTAAACCGTGCAAAAACAGTCCAGTAAGTATTTTACTGAAGAAGGGAGGTCTCTGGCTGGATCCGAGTGGGCGGGATTAAAACGGGTTAACTATGTGTAAAAACGGTTGACTGTTGTTTTTGTTTGTATAAAAGCATTGCATTCGTGTCAACACATGTAAAAGGTGGGTTGCGTTGTGCGGCGCCGTTTCAGTACTCAAGCTATACTTCAGAGATTTGGCCAGACATTAATTGTGAGCTGTTTTGTTTTCCTTTCATGTCACTAATAAATGTATAAAGAGTATATATTTTTGTCCAAATGTTCTATTTATAGTGGTCGATATTAGACGTATGGGAAATATTTCTCACTACAGTTGTAACGTAGTGGACGTGCACTCATTTGAAGTTTGTAAAGTTATTGTTGTTGTTATTTCTGCAGATTGTAATTAAAATGCATGTTTTATCATTTGTGCCGTTAGGGTGGAGTCGACCGGTCCACCAACAGGTGCTTGGGTCGTTGTGATAAAAGGTCGACTATTATTCCAGATGTTTTTACTCTGATAAGTCAGAATATAACACGTTCAAAAGGAAGGGCGTACACACAAGGGCAATCTTGTATTCTGCACAGTAGCAGGTTAGACCTCAAGACCACTGAGCTACTGTACCAGTGTGGAACATATTTAAAGAGATTTATCTTCACTTTACATTACATACACCTTGTGTTTTTTTTTTTTTATCCACCTGAGCAAAGCCTCGAACTTTACTTCTCCTATTGAGGCATTGACTTACCTACCAGCTGAGCCATGAAAAGGGACAGAATGCGGCTGCTATGAGTTACTCTTAAGGTTAAATCCTAAAATCAGACTGTAATGTGTCTGTTTTCAGGATAAACTCTTTAAAATCAACTTGCTACCAGAGCACATGTGCAATGATTCATACTTCACATCAAACCCTGGCATGCATGAACTGAGGGTGTAGTGAGTAATTATTCAGGAGAACATCTTATAGGCGAGCACGTTCTCTGTGGCCTTCTGGGAAAGTGCTTGCCTTTTGTTGCTGAGGTTGCAGGTTCAAATCCAACTGCATTCATTTATTAAATGATTGCAGACAGTGTGAATGATAAATACTGACTTTGGTGAGTAGTGTTGGCTCAGTTGGTTAGTGTGGGTGGCTGTGGTGTGGAGGGTTAGGGTTTGAAACTCAGGCTGGGCAGAAGTGAAAACAGGGGTTATACACAATTTGGAGCAAAGTTCTAATTTTGCAGGCAAGATAGTAAATATAGTAAGTAAATAAAGATAGTAAGTAAATAAAGAAAGTAAGTAAATAAAGATAGTAAGCAAGTAAATAAAGATAGTAAATATAGTAAGTAAATAAGTAAAGATAGTAAGTAAATAAAGATAGTAAATAAGTAAAGATAGTAAGCAAGTAAATATAGTAAGCAAGTAAATAAAGATAGTAAATATAGTAAGTAAATAAATAAAGAAAGTAAATAAGTAAATAAAGATAGTAAGCAAGTAAATAAAGATAGTAAATATAGTAAGTAAATAAATAAAGAAAGTAAATAAGTAAATAAAGATAGTAAATAAGTAAAGATAGTAAGTAAGTAAAAAAAGATAGTAAGCAAGTAAGTAAATAAAGCAAGTAAATAAGTAAAGATAGTAAGCAAGTAAATAAGTAAAGATAGTAAGCAAGTAAATAAATAAAGGTAGTAAGCAAGTAAATAAATAAAGAAAGTAAATAAGTAAATAAAGATAGTAAGCAAGTAAGTAAATAAAGATACTAAGCAAGTAAGTAAATAAAGATATTAAGCAAGTAAATATAGTAAGTAAATAAATAAAGATAGTAAGTAAATAAATAAGTAAAGATAGTGATATATAAAATATAACAATATATGATATATAAAAATAGCAATATATAATAAATAAAAATATAATAGTATAAAATAATATATAATAAATAATAATATAATAAATAATAATAGATATGTAATATATATTAAAAAAATATATATAATATATTTGAGAAGAGAGAGCCCAGAGCAGCATAACCCCTCCTGTCACCTCTCCAGGAGCGACATACTGGCTTTCACTCTCTTTGCCAGATTTAGTGCCCCCCCGGATCAAGCACCTTTAACTCGCCTGCAGGCCTTGATCCTGTGCAGTATTCACTGCAGAAGAGCACACCCTTAGACATCTGAGCTACCAGTACCTTCAAACAATGTGCTTTTCCCCGTTATCTTTTAGTTTCCATCACTTACACTCTACAAAGTGTTCTTATAAACCTCACCTGCACTGAGACTTGAACGCTGATCCTCTTGATAGGTGCACTGTTTTCTTCCCATTGAGCTACCAGTTCCTGCGAAGTGTGCTAAGAAATCTCACTTGAATCAAGCCTCAAACCCTAATTATGAGAGTCTTGCTCCCTTACCTATTGAGCCACCGACACCTTCAAACAACCTGCTTCTTCTATTTTTTTTTTTCTTTCTTTTTTTGTGAAGATTTTTCATTTATGTGCTACAAAGTCTCCTTATAAATCAAACCCGACCACCACCGGCCTCAAACGCTGATCTCCATGGCGATAGTCCAGTTCATTTACCCGTTGCGCCACCAGCACCTTCAGGCAACCCCTTTTATCATTTAGTTTACATCACCAAAACTAACCTAACTAACCTTCTTTGTTTTTTGGAAGGTTTATCTTGTACCTTACATCACCTACACTCTATAAGTGCTATATGTGCGTAAAGAAAAAGACAGTCTTGAACCACGGCTGTCAGAGTGAGAAACACACGTTCTTGTATCTGTAAAACTGTATACAGGTGAACTTTAAACTACTAATACGTGCGACTGCAAACTTCCTTCTGTGTGGCCTTCCGGTCACATGTTACAGGTCTATAGCTGCTGTGGAGTTAAGAAGCGACACCAGGAAATAACACAACTAAAAGAATCACATAGCGGCATGATGGTGCAGTGGGTAGTGCTGTTGTTTCCAAGATCCTAAGTTTTGGGTTCGATCCTTTGTTCAGGGTCCCAGCATTCCTGAGATAAACTCATAAGAAAGTTATGACCAGTTGTTACTCTGGCCACATTGAGCAATAAGACCATGGATCAATTGCACACTGAAATAAGTTTACTAATACAGAAAACCAAAGCTAATGGTGTGGTTTGAAGCTTTGAAAGAATTACATTTAACAATTCTAATATATATATATATATATATATATATATATCTGTAGCTCAGTATTTGAACAAAGAGTCAAAAGATCAATGCTATCCTGCTGTGAAACAGACTAACACTGAGCATCCATTATTTAAAATCCACCAGAATTCTGAAAACACACTACCGTCCAGTCCATCCTGTCCCATGGCGGAAATGAAATCATTCCCTCTGTAGCGTCTCAATCAAATCGATCCGTCACTTCACTCAGATGTGACACGGCAAGACGAGAAACAAATGCTGCGTGTCTGTTTTGTGCTATAAATGGATCATTTTTTTGCTGCTGATAGATGATCTCCATTCTTGACCTCTAAAGCGCTCTCCATAATGCACACTGATATGAGTCATTTAGCATCTCACAGGCCCGTCACCTCTAGCGCTAGTCTGATAAATGACTCCTAACTTTGGAGGAGTTTTGTTTTTTTGTTATTTTTTAAAAAAATAAAGAAAAAAAAAAAAAAAAGAAAACACGGCAGATTTGAACTTTTTACCTCTTACCTTTTTGTTAATTTCTGAAGCTGAAGCTATAAATTTAATTCTGTTCGATACCAGACAGCTTTGGTGGCATGACTTCTTAAATAACCAGGCTGAGTTTCTCCTATTAGTTCAAATAAAACCTTATATATATTTTTACTAGAGACACTCCAGTTCTCATGCTTCTACTATATGTAAGACCCTTTTCTTGGTTCTAGAATGATCTACCAGAACCCTAACCAAGGCTCAGAAATGTATCTAAAATCATCATTCTTAACACCATAAAAAAACTAGTAGACATAAACTGATCGCTATACCAAAGCAGTGGATACCAAGGAGCAGGACAGATAAGTTTTTTATTTTATTTTTTTAAAATGGCGGGACAGTTTGTTGACAGAAACCAAAAGTTTATGCTCCAAAAAAGCCGCTCATATTTCGTGGTCTAGATTTGTTTTCATATATATATATATATATAAAAAAAATTGCCACGAATGAATAAATTGCGCTTTAATAAACTGGAGGCTACGTATTAAGTACGACACTCTATGACATGTTAAGTCGTGGGCTCAAGTTACACAATTCACGCCAGTTAAAAAACCAAACCAAAACCGCTACGTAATCTCAGTGGCTCTGTCGCGGCGCTCGAAAGACATGAGGAGTCTAACATGCAGTAATGGTTAGGCAGGACAGACGTATATAAACTCCGTATATGTTTTATCCAGGACAATCCAACAATCTCGACTGTAATCCAAAGTGTGGGCCAAAACCAGGAAGAACAAAGAAACCGGATTAGGAAAAGGAAAACACAAATGTACGATAAGAATTTGTAACGAGATAAAGAAACAACGGGGTATAAATAAACAAACTACTTAAGGGATAAACATAGAACAGGTGCACACATTTAGTAAACAAGCCAATGACAGGACAACCCCTCCCTTTTACTAGAATAATTTGATGGACAGCAGAGTAGATTGCAATACAGTAGCTGCCAAACCCATCCCGACTGCACATGTACCAGGCATATATATAATATATATATACACACACACATACCAACATATATTATTACTTTCATTATTATATGAAGTGATCTTCCTCATGTTCGCTTCGGAGTTGCCCGAGCTCGATTATCTTATGATTGGATTATGAAGTTGGCTTACATCAATGAGAAAAAAGTGAGCTGCAGATCAGGCGAAGCCAAAGCGAGATTTTCTTCACACCTCCGTATCCCTCACCGAGACAGATCTGGCATGTGAGAATTAATAAAAAGCCAGAGCGGAGAGAGAACACAGAGCTTTTACAAAGCAAATTCTGATCGTTTTAACTTCTCCAGACGAGAAAGAGTCGTGTTGTTATCTGAAGGTGTCTGTCAACTAAAACACCTCCCACTGGGAGAACCGCAAGATTCCAACTCCGAAACTGTCTGACAAGTGAGCCAGTGCGTATATAAGTAAATAAGTCAAATAATAAGTAAGTAAACAAGCGAAGAAATGATGCTCTAGCGAAATATGACAGCAAATTATTCAAAGTACTTTTCAGGACGTATTGTTTTGTTGCGTTTATCTTAACCTCAAACCGACTGGTTTTTTTCCTAATCGTAGAAGGGAATTCTATGAGGGGAAAAAAATATCCTGTAATCAGGATTTAAAAGCTGTGTCAGAACGATGTGGGTGATGGAATCTCTTTAAGAGCTGCCGAGGAAGCTGCCGAGTTTGGCAGAATTCATTATGACGTGATTGTCAAGCAGATAATCAGCGAAATGCGTGTGTCTAATAGCTGAATTTCAGGGCGGTGGCAATCACAGCCTGAGGATGAGTGAAAGACTGAGCTGTCGCTGACTCGCTTTGTGCTGAAGTTCAACCCCATCTCTGGGAGATCTGAGATCGACTGTTGTTAACTAATAATGCCTGGTGGCGGTGATCGTTGTGGCTAAAAACACTCGATTTTGCTGCGTCTTTGTTTATCAAGATTTGCAATGCAATTTGTGGAGTCTGTTGTGCTTTGTTTTGTTTTTTTTTGCGAAAAACTACTAATCGAAATCGTGATCACAGTGATGTTTGTTGGTGAAGGAGACCTTTTAGCTGTACTCATGAATCGAAGAGGGCTTTGGCTGAACGTTTGTCGCGGTGAGATGATGTCACACGATGCGCCTTGGCGCAAATCTGCGGTAATTGCGGAAAATTCCAAGCTCCTCCGAATTTTCCGGAAGTTCCTCGATTTTGCGTTCGTTTCTGTGATCGCGAACGGGACTGCGTAGCGGACGCTACAAGTCTCGGAAATGCTCTAGAGCTCACAGCTGACTTTATATCACTCGCGCTGATACCCTGTTTTGTGGACCCGTCAGCGATCGCGAATGAAGCTCACGCTCTCCACTCGCTCAAAGAAGAAGCGCGACTCATCCCCAAATCCCACTTTCTAAGGAAAATGAAAAAGATGACCTCTTGTCATGTGATTTGGCCAAGATGAAGTGTGAGGCGTTGTTTCAGCAGTGTTATGTATGTAAACAAGACAAAAGTAAGTAAATAAAAGATCATTCTGGAGAAAGGATCGGTTGGGGAGATGCGAGGCGTGACGATCGTCTGTTCTGAAAAGAGAACTGGAGGTCCAATGCAGAGAAACGTGGCGATCTTTATACTTGTTGGACTGGCGAGGCTCTCGAGTGAGATTTTCAGAGACGGACGTGTTCGGCGTAGAGGCTGAGCGGTGGGTGTTTGCGGTTTCCTCATGCCCTCCCATGTCATAGAGGATTGTTTACATGGATGAAGCCAAGGGCGCTGCCAAGCACGGTTCACTGCAGCTTGACTAGCGTGGTTGTGACACTGCATGTCCTGTTCCTGCACTCTGTGTGTGTGTGT
Source organism: Ictalurus furcatus (assembly GCF_023375685.1). Lineage (NCBI taxonomy): Eukaryota > Metazoa > Chordata > Actinopteri > Siluriformes > Ictaluridae > Ictalurus > Ictalurus furcatus. The sequence continues at coordinate 3,126,356 of NC_071270.1, forward strand.
AATTTGACGTTTCCATGTACTTGCTATCGTGTGTCTCAAGGCAGGAAACTTAAAGTTACAGCTTTACCTCTGACTGTCCATACATGTTAAATAAACCTCATGTTAAATAATGGTAGTGGTGACTTGGAGGTTAAGGCTCTGGGTTTCTGATCAGAAGGTCGGGGGTTCAAGCTGCCACCGTTGGGCCCTTGAGCAAGGCCCTTAACTCTCTCTGCTCCAGGGGCGCTCTATTATGGTTGACCCTGCACTCTGACCCCCAACCTCATCCCATGCTGGGACATGCGAAGAAAAGAATTTCACTGTACTGTAATATATATGTGACCAATAACGACTCATTATCATTATCTCCTCACACACTTCCACGTAACTCTTAGATTACGTCACTATAGAAACGATTTGCAGTTGCGCTATTGTCATAGAAAATGAATGAAACACCTTCTGACCAATCAGAATACAGAATTCAAAAGCGCCGTGGTTATGAATCGTTCGTCGTGATACTCCTTTTCCTCACCCAAACGTGAAATTACTTTCAAATATTTAAGTAGAACGCAAGTAATATTTTCTCACTCAAAAACAGGAATAAAAAACCACTAGGCATCTGCGATTTTCTGCTATTCAGCTGATTGTAAAAAATTCATAAAAGCCCCCGGAGGGCATAATTAAACTTGTTAGCTCATTATCAGTCGGTGAATTCCGTTGTGTTGGCGAAGGGGGAAGTACGTCGAGCTGTGAAACAACAGGAATTGACAGGGATAACAGCTTTAGCAGAAGAGAAATAAATCCCTTTTGGGAAAACAAAATATGTGTCAAAGTATCCTCTTGCTGTGTAAAAGCCCAATTAAAGCCAATCTGTGATTCGTAACAGACCCGTCTCACACCGTATTCGTGCTCCTGACCAGCGAATATGATTTTTCTAACGAATGAAATTTCGTCTTCACGTCACGTCATTACACCACCCCAGTGCTGATTATTTTCCGAAAACAGCGCTACGCGGAGTTTTTTCATTCTTTATACGAGGTTCCATGCAGGTCTTGAGTTAGAACTGAGGAAAGAAGGAAAAAGAATCTGAGAGGAAAGGAATAGAAAGGAACACCTTTAGTGCCGGAGAAGGAAAACCGTGTTTGTCATGGGGATCACTAACTGATAAATTTTGCTCAAGAAGGATGAGAAACTGTTTGTCTTTCTGAAATGCCAACAAGGCATCTTTTATAATTATATAACAATAACCAGGATGTAAGCCTCAATGATTATCATTCATAATTCGGAGTAATTTCCTTGGCGCCTGTGCTCTTGGCTCCTGTGCTCTTTAGTAAATTATAGCGTCGAATCCAAAATAACAGAACTGCTGGGCTAATAGCATAAATATTCATGGCTCAGGTATTGTACCACTGGTGTTTGTTTCTCTTATTGCTTTCTGTAATAGCCAAAAGCACACGGTTTCCCAGTCATCCCTTGGGACGCAGCCACCGTCGTCCCTTGGGACGCAGTGCATGACGGAGTTCATTATCTCCACTACACAGCCTAATCCTGTTCTGCAAATGAGACACATCCTTCCTCGCCAATCGTGCAACGTCTTATATTTTTACAGAGACCTACAAGTCCTTGCTATTAGCACTTCGCTGTCGTGTTCCTCTATTTAGGAATCTGGCATCATTCATGCAGTATAATTGTATTTTTATCCTGTATTATGTTACCAACATTGAATCACTTAAAAGCCTTCCATAAATCAGCAGCTTATGAAAAAAAAGTCTCAAACAGTCTCAAATAATAATAATAATAATAAATGAAATACAGCCCGAAATGTCGACGATTTTAAATAGAATTAACATCTACGATCTCTTCTATGTCAGCTCGTGTGAAAATATCTCAGTTTGCGCATTTTTGGTCGCAACTGACTTTCAGTGTCATTCACGAAATGTTAATATGGAGTCAATTCAAGTCACGTTTATTTATATAGCACATTTGTAAGACGTGGCGTAAACACAGTCCTGACACCGTTGGCCTTGCAGCTGAAAGTGAGAGGAATGCAAATGAGCATTTTCGTTCCAAATTACAAATAGCCAGCGCAATCACATAAGCATGGAATATGTAAATAAATAAATAAATCGCGGATAATATAACGGAGTTATAGTAAAAGACCTCTGATCCGTTTTCCATCGCTGATTACCTCCAGGCAAGGCGAAACGAGACCTAATTATCTTTATCGATCTCTGCACCTTGTTAAAACTCCGATAGATTCCAGAGGTATCAGTTCATTATTCTGGATCGTGAGCACCAAAGCTCCAGCCAAGCAATCTGAAGCCGCTTTACTTTGAGGGGAGTGAAGATGTCGGCGGTTCCAAGTCCATTAAAATGATTAATTATCGGGGATGTTATTCTTTAGTCATTTATTTATTTATGCATTCATTTTTCACTGGGCCGTTGGCAGGAGAGATGAATCATCAGGTTTCCCATGGGCATAGCCATTAGCCTGGCGTTTAATCCCGCACAGACTTCGGAGGAGTTGCGTGCAAAGCTGCGAGCCAAGTCCTCACTGCGCTAATGAAGTTAATGTCACAATCAGGTGCAGTCTGTAATGTTCACACTGAGGACAGCTCTCCTTGTGTATCTTTCCCGTTGTCTTTGCTTTAGCAAGCATCCGTTGGCCATGGTTGGAAACTTTCAGGTGAAGTCCCCAGTTTTGTCTTGTGCAAACGCCAGTTCTGGAGCTAATGCTTAGTCGGACAATTTGGCATGACGTATACACAAATCTATGGTTTGATTCATGAAAGTGTCAAATCAGCTTCAGCTGCATGGACACAAACTCCTGCCCATGATATGAGGATGTCCATGACATGAGGAAAGAAGTACATGGGGAAGTAAAAACAAACAAGCTTCCATGAGGGTAGAAAATAACATCAACTGCCATGTCAGTTACCCTGCGAAGGACTGGGACAATTGCTCCCACCTTGTTCCCAGTGTTCCCGGGGTAGTCTCCGGATCCACCCTGACAAACATTTCTTTATTCTAGTGCACTCTATTTAAGCAATTTAAGGCAAAAATTTGAGACAAATTCCAATCATTTTCTAACTGCAGGTAGTTCTGTGAACTTTTATCAGCCAGGTTGAACTGAAATCAGATTTAATTAAAGCTCTATTTATATATATAGACAAGTTCCTGAACCCCCGGTGGGTCTAGTGCCGAATTGCCGGAAGAATATAACAAAAGACGACCGAAATAAAGAAACCCTTATTTCAAATAACCAAAAACATAAAAAGAAATTGTTGTTTTTCTAGCATTGATGTGAAAATATGTACCAACATCCAAAAATGCTATCCAAGCGTCTTTATATAAACTCAGGCGTACGGCACGGAGCCGAAAACATGGAGCCTTTCGTTCATGAAAAAAAAAAAACCCAAAAAGATAAACAAAACTATTACTCAGTGGCAATATGCTTCATTCTGATTCACTTTTATAAACATTTTAATGCTATTCAAACATCATTACCTGTGTTTAAGTACAAGCTTCCCATGTGTGCAGTTAGGATTGTCCATGCTGTTTTCTTTATTTAATCTTTATTGTGATTATTTACCATTCTAATGAATAGGCTTGCTATAATTATTGATGACCTTGATAGTGATCTGAGTTATTTAACTGCAAAATCGAGCATTTTTTAAGGTTGGTAAAAAAAAAAAAAAGAGTAAAAAAGTTATGAAATGAATGAAAAGGGAATTTAAAAATAAATAAATAAATAAATAAATACATCAGATTTGTCCATACGCAGCTTTGATGAATAAGGTCTAATTTGACAATAAACAATCTTTTTTTTTTTGCATTTTATCTAGTAAACATAAGGGAGTGCCACCAGCCAAATCCCTGAGTGACAGGTGTAGCTGCCCTATGTGATTAACATTTGAACCTTGAACCTTTAAGTAGGCCGAGTTGATAAATAAAGCATGAGCTGGTCAAAGTACACAGTCTTGCTCGGGTTCTCCTGAGACTAATTAAAACCAGGGTAATATTACCGCGTGGTTCGACCTGCAGTGCTGCTCTGAGACGGCTAATTCAGCGGAATTGTGAGGATCCATATGCAGGAGCTTATTAGTGAAATTGAAATTCCATCGTTCCGAGCAAACGCGGTCCAAATCCACAAACCTATTGCAATCAAGTCACAATTGGGTGCAGCGCATTTGGTAGCATTGGCATCTCACAGCTCCAGCAGTTCCTGGAACGATCGCATATTAGCAAAAACACACTAGAAGACAAAAAAAATAAAAAATATTTGTTGTTTGCCAGCTGTTTATGATCTCACCCTCCTGTCTGTGTATTCCACTTCCCGTAGTGACAATGCCACGCTATTGGGAACGTTACAGTCTTCCTGCTGCTGTAAACAACAATTAAACCAGAGGCAATTAATTCAGTGCACTGGCCCGCTTAAAAGAGATTGATCGACGCTGTGCTAAATCGTCAATTTGGACCCATTACGCTGAGGCATATTTGCAAACATGGCCATAATGCAGATTGCTAAGATAATTAAGCATTAAGAAAGAGGGTTTGGATTATTATGGTATAGAAAAGTATCCCATTTTGAAGAAATGACAGACTTGGTAATTGGCAATAATGCTACAAGGCAAATGTCTGGACGTACTTGTTTTTTTCTTTGCTTTTCTTTTTTATAATATACGGCATTGTATCCAAAGTCTATTCCAGTATTCCTCCTTCTGCATTGTCTTCCCTTCACTCTCCAGTCACCTCAAACCATCATTTCTGCGGTTTTTTTGGTTGATTCCACATGATCAACTCTACTATGTGTAACTGTTTTGGAAACAAATTTCAAGAATTTACGCTTACGCATACGCTTTTAGAAAAAAAAAAAAAATCAATAAAAAAAGCAGAGTTTTTGTAAGTTCACCTCCCAGCTCTCTGCATTTCAATCACTTGGATGAATCGAAAGTTTCTTACCCGTTTTCAAAGAAGCACAATTTGTCAAGCTGCAGGGGGTGGCTTGATTTGTTCTGGTGAGGTAATTCTGGGTTATAAATCAGCCTGTATTTCCTTCACAGATAAACCAAGGCGTAAAAAAATAAAATACTTGGCAAGAGGAAGTCAGCTCAGAATAAAGTCCTCAGTATGCTTTGAGTTTCATTAAATATGGATGAACATCGCACTCTTTTTCCTGCGTCCCTGATCCTTAATTTTGTATTACAAACAAAAATTAAATGCTTGCCAGAGTATTAAAGAAGGCGGTGAATAGTGAGAAATTTGGTTCACCTTGTAATGAATTCAACACCTTTGGAACTGCTTTTCCTTACTAGCACTCCCTTTGGACTTCTCTACCTTTCCTTGTCCTTTTCTGATTCTTTCTATTGTGCATTTTTTTTTGCTCTCTCTTGAGTAGAGAGTCACTTGCTTGATGCTTTTGAATTAGACTTACCCTGAACATGCTCTTTAATGAGCTGAGTGATCAATCCATAATTCAGCAAGTTGGAATGGAAACCAGGGCGATCAGAGGTGTTTAAAGAGAGGACCACAATCAGTGCTATTCAGGACCTATTGTATATCCACCCCCCCACAACCCCCGTGCATCCCTCCACATCTTTCTTTTATCTGTCTCTTTGTAAGCCGTTCTGAAATGAGAGGCATTTTTCATTGTTGTCCTAAGGATATTTACAGAATGTAGTCGATAATAACATTTCCAATTTCTCCCCATGAGCATTACTGACGAGCACGACCCACACGACCTAATATACCATGCCGTCAACACCAAGAGTAGGTCAAGTTCACTTCGGTCCGAGGTTCTTCTGCCTGAAAAGTGTGACGCAGTTTTCATCCAGTGATCACAATGTTGCGTCCAATGATCACGAGGTACGAAGCACATCATAACATCAATTATTTAAGCAATAAAAAATAAGCAATAAAGCATCAGCATGGGATATTGATCAAAGTAAACATTTAAGAAAAAACGTCACATGAGCTCTTGGGTTTGTTCATCCAGCCAATGGTGGAAAAACAAGTAAACACTTGCACCTAAGTGTACACAATCCCATCCCATCCTATTACAACAGCATATGGGAGGTATTTTGCAAGAAATGAACAACCTGTTTACCTCTACAATGTGCCAATCCCGCACTACCAGCGGTCGAAATCAAAGCAGCCGAAGCATTTTCACGCCAAGCTATTTTCCCAGTCTACCAAACAGCTGGGCTGTGGAATGGAATTCAATTTAGCGGTAATTATTTCGATATTTATCTCAAACCATTATTTGCATGTGCAAACCTGGCTCACATTTACACGCGAATGATTATTCTAAGCGGAAATATTGCTCCGTCGTAAGTGAGAACCAGGTGTTGGATGAATAAATTATGGTGATATGTGGCTAGGTGTCAACCAGAAAAAGGTGACTCAAGAGAAACCACAGAACTCCCTGGGTGCCACCATGGCATCAATATTAATGCCAGGCAGCTGCTGGATTAGTTGGTATTCTGACTGAGCTGTACAAAAAAAATAACCAAATGCCAAAAAATAAAAAAAAAATAAATCACATACTTTACTAAATAGATGTTTAAATCTTGTTACGTTTGCTTGATGCTTGTATCCAAGCAACTTATCATTGAGACAGCATCCAGCTGAGCTGATGAAGGCATCTACAGCATGGTGATGGTGGGATGTAAATTCCTTCAACCTTCTGATCAATAGACAAAAGCTTTAACCACCACACCACCACGTCCCCTACTGACAGATCACTTTTATATTTATTCATCCCTGCAGGTAATTGTACAATTGCAGCAATTATCAGCCAGGCACAAGCAATTAAACAACCAGCAAATATCCAGGCATCTGAGAGATGCTTGCATGGGGTGGAATCTGCTGGCATGCCAAAGTTATTAATTCCAACCTTGAGCATTTTTTGTACATGAGTCAAATCAAATGACAAACACAGACCAATAAACTACGGAACTGCATTCTTGAGCTAGAAGCAGGTGCCACTCCATTGTGTAGTCGCATACAGAATATGTTTATACATATACATACATATATACAGTATATCATTAGTCTGTATATCTAATAATCACTCCAAGGCTCCATGAGGCTTGCCACTTTTCCAGGCTCTGTGGGCTTTGACAAAGTGAAGGAGAACAGCCCACCCCCCCTGTATTGATTACCATGGCTTGAACACCATCACTACCAAGCCATTAAACAATTAAATAACTAAGCATACTAAACCCGGCCCTTTGTAGAACATATAGTATAATCGAAGTGCTTTTCATGGAGATGATGAAAAGTTGCAATCTGAACCACTTGGAAGGACTATGGAGATCTCAGGATCTTCAGTATTATACCAGTGATCCTGACCCCTTCACCCCTTCTATTCGCCGGATCCGCCCGATCCATCCCGGTGCTCTACTTCTGGTCGGAGTTCTCATCAGTTGGAAAAATACTCGCTGCTGCTAAGGATGGGCCCACATGGTGCAGTCTAAAGATCATTGAGATTACTGAGGATGGTACTACTTCAAAACCATAAAGATGGCTTTGGACCTCAATTCATATGAATAGTTATGCTATGCTAGCTTTAGGACTGCAATTGCCACGAACAGTTTTGCACTCATGTCTCCATCAGTGAACAGTGGAGAAGTTCAACAAAACATGTGCAAACTGTAATGAATTTCCTGGTTATACAATTGCAGTATTTGACCATGTAGTATTTGCACAGGTATAGAAGGGATTTATTTATAATCGCACTATATGGTGTTACCCAGAGGAGGATGAGTTCCCTTTTGAGTCTGGTTCCTCTCAAGCAGGGGTGTCCAATCTTATCCGGAAAGGGCCGGTGTGGGTGCAGGTTTTCATAACAACCAAGCAGGAAGCAGCAGTATTGTTTTTTTCACCCCTAAGCTTAATGCTACCCGTAGAGACTGTATAGACCAGTGGTCACCAACCCTCTTCCTTGAGATCTACCTTCCTGCAGGTTTCATCTTCAACCCAAATCTAACACACTGGTTTTACTTGCTCAAGAATTTCTTAAGGCGATGATTAAATGGTCAGGTGGGCACCATTATGGTTGGAGCTAAAGTCTTCAGGAATGTACAGTAGACCTCAGGAACAGTGTTGGTGACCACTGATGTACAGCATTACAAGGAGGTGTGACTTGATTATACAACACCATATCCAGGTGTGTAAATACAGAGTAATTTATTTGCTTCTCTATTATTATTATTATTATTATTATTATTATTATTATTATTAGGATTTCTCCTGGGGTATCAAGTCTTGATAATTTATGTATATATTTATTTGACCCTGGCAGCCAATTAAGGTGCAAAATTGTGATATTTGTTTTAAAAAGATGACCAATTAGCGTTGCCATCACAGCTTTGAATTCTCAACACAGTATATTAGGCTACTATCAGATGCTTTGCTCTGGTCAGTCTAGACCCTAATAAAAACTCCTGCCTCATGAGCTCTACAAACGAAAAAGCTAGCAGCTATGGAGACATGAAGCGCAAGCAAATCATTTCAGGACTCTGAATGTGCTGCCTCGAATATCGAGCACCCACATAACAAGAATCTGAACATCGAGACTTCTCCCCGCATAATTACCGAGACTTCTTTTGATCTTCAGGCGCCGACTTTTTGTTAAAGCTTGTCACTAGCATTGAAGTCTACAAAGTCATTCAAATAAGTCGAACCCTTTCCGATTCCTTTTCTTTCCCCTCAAAACATGCTTTCTAGAGTGTGAGTGCCAACTGAATGCTCCTGCAGCAGGATGTGTAAGTGCTGATACTTTCATTACAGATAAATTGACCTCTGCCCCTGCTGGACTTGTTTCGTTCCTTCAGTCACCTCATCACAGGGGTCATGGCTGCGATCGATGCCCAGCTCGTCTCGTCGTCTTCGAGTAATTACACTGTATAAAAGAGGATCATTAAAATGCTACTCTTCATGGGGGAGGGGGATAATTAATGGCGAAATGCAGATGTGAATCTGGCATCTAATGTGGACTTGAGCCATCTTCATCTCAGAGGACGTGCCGATGCGGTTTCTTTGAGGGGAAAATGACAAGAGGTGATTTATCGAGCTCACACAAGTGCATTACCCAGTTCCCTCCAGAGCTCCCTACGCAACCCCCCCCCCCCACCCCCCCACAAAAAAACCCTCCTTTTTTGTGAATTCATGAAACCTCACTGTTTAACAAGTTTTGATTATGATTTATATTATTTTTTTCAGATCCAGAAATACATTCAGATGCGTAACATTCAACAAATGAAATGACTCCTGAATTTAGTCAGTCATTCTTAGTACATTTTTAGTGAACGTCTGCTTATTGGTGAGACGGCGAGAACTCTTACACGGACAGCGCAAAGGACACACGCTACTTTTGGTTTGTTTTCTAGTTGTTCTGGTTAATGCAAAAGTTAGTTACTAATTAGAAAGTCCTACAAATAAACATTTCGTTTTTTCGTTGTTGGATATTCCATCGTCCAAAATTTCCAGAAGATGGTGTGAAGAAGAAAAGTGACCTTTTTAAAAGAATGCTCTCATTTTTTTCTCCTTTAGTGTCAATAATATTGTGATCTTGATTGAGGGCACTTTGATGATACCCAAGTTACCTAAATTATAGATTAATTATATCATTATAGAATGCTCTTGAGGCCCTCATTCCATTAGCATGGATGCTAGTTCGCTACATGTTGTGTACTTTTGGTAATTCTGTGTCAAAAAAAACAAAACAAACCCAAAACAACCCACAACTCAAACAACTATTAGCCATGAGATGGCTTGACATACTGTATTTTTTTGAATGGTTACATGTTTTGTTTTTTTTTAAGATTCAGTGTTGGATAAACATGTTTGCTGTTGGACTTTGAGACACTATTTTGTCCCCGGTCCTGTATTCATTCCTTCACGTTGCAATTTTTGTGATGCGTACTGGATAGTATTGATACTCTGTTTCCAATTATGCCCCCCCCCAAAAAAAAACAAAAACAAAACCCAAAACTTTCCTATCAGAGAGGATTCTGATGCTGATTGTAATTGAAGTTCTGATTTACACAATTGCGCAAAATAAATAAATAAATAAATAAATAAATAAATAAATAAATTCCCTGCAGGTGGATTCGGCTCGGATGTTGCGCTGCTGTAATTGGAGCACCTGCCACTCCTGTGCTATCCATTTACTCATTCTCTACTGTGTGTGTAAGTGCCTTTGATGGCCACTTCATAGCAATCATGGCATGCTACTCTAATCAGACCGATATTACACGCAGCACATGTTTGTTTTTTTTTCTTCTTCTTAATAGTACTGCAGATGCTCATTTGTACGAATGTCTGGAAGACAGCGACTACGGTGGCCGCCTTCCGCGTTTCAAACAGACGCTAGTGGAATTGTTGAACTCTCAAATCCGATTGGTCCGACAAATCACGTGCTGAGATTACCGCACTGGTTTTAATACGTTATCGGATCTGTAGTAACTGCTGTTTTGTAACTTATGTTAGGAGAACAAGATCATGTCGAGATATGATTGACAGAAAATAATCTGTGACTTTGACGCAGGGAACGAATTCTTTTGTGAGTAAGATCCTCGCAGACCCTTTAGAAATGAAGTGGTAGCAGAGCTTCTCTCGATTACTATTTTAACTTGACAGATTAAAAAAAAAAACAACAACAAACCTACAAACAACAACAAACTGAGATAAGAAAGGAAAGTAGATGCGGTAGGTATAAAATGATATCACTGCTGGTAAACCATGGGGCCTTTGGGCATGTTTCAGGTAAAGAAGGCATGCAGTTGCCATGCCAATGAAGCTTCATAGCATGTAAATTAAGTTCACCGAGTATTTATAGAGAATGTGAGAACATCTAAAAAAAAAGACAGACTTGCGGTCAGGATCGAACTGAGGACCCTGGAGCTGTGAGATGGTAATGCTACCCACTGCTCCACTACTTCTGCTATCAGTAATATAGAAGGGCATAATAATAATTTTTAAAAAAACCCCAATAACTACAATGTAATAATGTCATGAGCATGTTGGGCTGAGAGCGCGTATCCGACAACCATATCCTCACATCTTTGGTAGTTCCTGGAAAAATGATGGAAAGGGAAAGTTTAGAAAACAAGTTCTTCCATCAAACCACTGGTGTCAGTGTCGGTAGACTTTTTTTTATGGCATCCCATCAACGGCTTCTGTTTCCTGTGGCAGCCTAATTTCCCCAGTGACATCTAATCATCTGCAGGTGATTAGATTTATGAGTCCGGTGGATTGTTCTTGTTCTTGAGATGCTGTAATGTTTTGCAATATTTCAAAAGCTTTTCATCAAGTGAGTGCCTTTTTATACGTAGAAAATATGCCAAGGAAATGCCAATAACGTTCTCGGAAAAATAATTGGCCATCGCGATACCGGGTCTATTGAGGCCACTTTTTTTTTTATTCCAGCAATATCTTTAATTAAGAGGTAGAGATACACACTTAGAGTGCAGATCTCATGGCTATAATAGCAGCACAGGTTGAATCTTTATTTCAAAAACTAAACATTACTATAGGAGATGCTGTTTTGAACTGTCTCAGAAACACCACCTACTATACACACAACCTTGGAGAAAAGTCAGCGCTTCTATTTCGCGTCGCATTGTGTTGTAACGGCTGTTTAACGCCGTCCTGAAACAGGGTGTGAAACAGGCAATGAAGGCTGTTCCAAATCCTGGACAAGGCTAGGAGAATGTCCAGGCAGATATTAAGTTACCTTTTCAGTTATTGTGTTCCTGGCAAGTGCAGTAATGGAGCTCCTGGCAGCGGCGCCCATGTATTGGCACTAACCTCTGGCATGGAGACTCCTGACAATACTCTGACAAGTATTTCTGTAATTTGGACTGTCAGTGCTTCCAGTAGGACTCCACTAGTAGTAGAAGAAGATAAAAAAAAATCTGGCTCTCACACACCATCTCCCAGGTCCATTGCTGAGGAATAAAACACTTGAGGATGTGCTCTTATTGGACTATAAGTGGTAATGTTTCTGTTACGTTATAGCAGCTATAAACAGTTGATCCTTCACCATCCTCCTTTGAAGTTAATAAGACAACTAAACGCAAGACTCCTCTGTCCACGCTGAAGACTCTTTCCAGAAAGGCTAAATGAGCATTCTCATTACAGAAATCTTTGCCACATTAACAATTATAACTATTGTCCACGACCTGTACACATGCAAATGTATTACCGTATAACAAGTGCATTTATATAAACCTGTGATTTGCAGCTGCACTACTTTTCCGACCAATCAGGTGACTTGTGACGCATCACCAGGGGACCAAACGTCTTCCGGGAATTTGGGAAATAAAGAGTTAGATATTCACAAGTGGTGTAACAATTGGATGATTTGGACTGATTTAAAAGGTCATTTGAAAGGCAATGATTGAAATGAATCGAGGCAGGAATCATAAATCGATATATGATATGATATAATTATCATTCTAAAAAAGGGCAATGATTTAATAGTTGACGATCCCACTAAATCTGCTACAATACAATTTCAATTCTTAAGGCAACGTTGCAAAAATTGATGATACCATCGAATCTTCTACAAGATGAGTTTCATTCGTAAAGCAATGATTCAATATTTGATACCACTGGATCTACTACAATACAACTTTGATTCGTAAAGCAATGATTCAGTATTTGATGATTCCACTGGATCTACTACAATACAACTTTGATTCGTAAAGCAATGATTCAGTATTTGATGATTCCACTGGATCTACTACAATACAACTTTGATTCGTAAGGCAATGATTCAGTATTTGATGATTCCACTGGATCTACTACAATACAACTTTGATTCATAAGGCAATGATTCAGTATTTGATGATTCCACTGGATCTACTACAATACAACTTTGATTCGTAAGGCAATGATTCAATATTTGATACCACTGGATCTACTACAATACAACTTTGATTCATAAAGCAATGATTCAGTATTTGATGATTCCACTGGATCTACTACAATACAACTTTGATTCATAAGGCAATGATTCAATATTTGATACCACTGGATCTACTACAATACAACTTTGATTCGTAAGGCAATGATTCAGTATTTGATGATTCCACTGGATCTACTACAATACAACTTTGATTCGTAAAGCAATGATTCAGTATTTGATGATTCCACTGGATCTACTACAATACAACTTTGATTCGTATCGCAATGATTCAGTATTTGATGATTCCACTGGATCTACTACAATACAACTTTGATTCGTAAAGCAATGATTCAATATTTGACGATTCCACTGGATCTACTACAATATAACTTTGATTCATAAGGCAATGATTCAATATTTGATGATTCCACTGGATCTACTACAATACAACTTTGATTCATAAGGCAATGATTCAATATTTGATACCACTGGATCTACTACAATATAACTTTGATTCGTATCGCAATGATTCAATATTTGATGATTCCGCTGGATCTACTACAATACAACTTTGATTCGTATCGCAATGATTCAATATTTGATGATTCCGCTGGATCTACTACAATACAACTTTGATTCATAAGGCAATGATTCGATATTTGACGATTCCACTGGATCTACTACAATACAACTTTGATTCGTAAGGTAACTTTTATTACATTTGTTGATACCAAAGTTGGTCACATATTGATCGGAGGCTACAAAGTTGAAATCGTATCACGGCGGATTCAGTGGCATCATCAAATATCGAATCATCGCCTTAGAAATAGAAATCGTGTTGCATTGCACCAGAACAGATTCAGTGGTATCATCAACCGTCATATAGTTGCCTTGAGAATCTAAATCACCCGGAAGCCTGATGTATACACCACGAATATTCACACACCTGCAAACTCGAAAGCCACGTGAAGCAAAATATGTACGCTACAGCAATTCATCAAGTTAATAGGTCGTGTTTGAATAATTGCATGGAAATAAAAGCAAGCCACAACTCCACATCATTAGGCACTTTGATGAGAATGTTGAAGAGTTACAAGCATCATTACGGCACAGATAAAGCCTTTCACGACGGCTCCGAGCACAACGCGTGTATGAAGCGAGAGATGAAATATTTGGGTTAGCGACATGATCAACATTTGAAATGATCAAAGATCTAAAACAAAAATACAACACATTTTATATTATGTATAATTTTATAACGTTCTGTGCAATGCTTCAACACTCAGCTTCACTGAAGACGTCCCCCCACCCCTTTTCCTTTAATTAATTTCCTTTATAACATCTTATGATGGTCTTTTGAAAAGTGAAAATGAAAAGAAGTGCACTTCAATAGCCACACATACGGAAATCCTACAATCCGTTGGCGTTGTTATTTTGTGGTAGTGTAATGGTTTTAATAGGCTGAGCTTCTAAAAGCCTTTCCAACGTTCGAACATGGTTAATGCACGAGTCCTGTGTGTGTGTGCGTGTGTGTTCTTACCTCTTCAATCGGGTAAGGAGCAGAAAGTAAAATGGCACCATTGTGTAGTCTCAGCATGAACACCTGGGGTCTTGGGAAGAAAAGTGTTTTTCCGAAGCTGCACAACACACCCTCACACCCTTTACTCATGTCTCAATTTTGCACTTTGCTTTCGGTACGTTTATGCAAAGCACGCTTTCTCCATTTCTTTTCCATAATTCACCTTAATGCTCTCCAACACCTACACTGTAGCACGATAGCAAATTCAGAATCATTTTTTATTCTCTTACCTAGGAATCCATGGCTTTGAGTTGAGGTTGGAGATGCTGTAATGTGCCTTAGCTGTTGATTCATTCTTCTCAGAACTTCTCAGCTTCCTTATTATACATGCAGTGTTGAGAAGGAGATGATTTCTTTGTTCTCTCTCTTAACTAACTGAAGACCAACCAAACTCTGAATCCTGCCACCATAAGGAAACGATATGATGACTTCCTGTCTTCACTGCTTCTTTCAGGAATCTTTAATAAGGAATAAACCAGTGTGTCATGCTGTTTTAGGAAAATACCATAACAGCATGTCTGAATGTATACCACAGGAATTTTCCAAGGATTACAGGTATTTTAAATTTTTTTTTTGAAGACGCTCCCTTAATGCTGACCAATCAGAATCGAGAATTAAATCTCGCACCTTCTTCACCAAACTGTTGCTGCAAAGTTGTAAATGTACTCCATCTTGCTAGTTTTGGTTTTAGCGAAACGTCTTTTTCCTGAGGAGACGAAAAAGGCATATTTCAGAAAGGGCAACAACTTTAAGGCATGCTTTGTTAGCTCGAAGACGCTAGATCCTTCCAACGCCTGGAAGAAACATGCAACTAAATCAATCGATTAATATCTGTATCATTTCATTTCGAGATATCTCGATACAAATGTATTTTGATTGATAAAAATGTACATTTACATTTATAAAAATTGCATAAGAATATTGCATAAGACTCCACTGCAAAATGGCCGACGCCCGATGTAATGCGCTATATAGTCGATAGGGGGCGGTTTCGGACACAGCGCAGAACTTACATAGTGGTGATTAGTGTGAAACAGGAAACAGTTGAACAGTTGGTAATGTGACATGCAGTGACTGATGGGTACTGTAGTTCAGCGGCCTCTAGGTGCTAACCTGATGGGTAGTTCAGCAAGAACATATAGGTGTGATAGTCAGGTGTGGACAAATCTTTGTCCATATAGTGTGTACATTATACACGACAGTTTTCTGAATGAATACAACGACACGTTCGCCAAAATGAATAATTAAAGGTGACCCTATTATGCAAAATTCACATTTACACTGTGTTTGAACATAAATGTGTAGGCGGATCGCAGCAGCTCATGTGCATTTAAAGAGACACACACGAAAACAGCGTGTTTTTGCGTCCAACCCAAAAAAGGCCGTTTACAGCGTGGTATAATAAATGATCCGTCGGGTATTTCGAGCTGAAACTTCACAGACACATCCTGGGGACACCTGAGACTTATATTACACCTTGTAAAAAGGGTCTCCTTTAAAGACAGGATGTCATGATATGTATTGAAGCTGATTGAATAAAAAACTAAACAAAAAAGACCACACCTTATTTGCTTTTAAAAGTCTAGAAAACACACAGCTTTGCGCAGAAATATCTAATATTCGCTTGTTTGGACGATGGGCTTTGATTCTCGCTCTCTTTGTGACAGAAATCCTGCAAAATTGGATAATTTCGGTCGACTGACAGTGAAATGTATTGATCATGATGAGAGGCGTTTTCTTCCATCACCTCTTGCAGAAAGAGTGACTGGGGTTTTGGGTTTTTTTTTTTTGTAGCTTAATGGAAATGAGAACACAAAAAAATGAGCAGAGTTCAAGAACAAGACGTTACAAAGCGTGCCGTCTCGCTGTCTGCGCTCTAACGCACAGGAACTCTCTTCAAATAGGAACAGGGCTTGTTACTGAGATGAAACCAGCATTGTGGGTGTCCAAGAAAAAGAAAACAACCAAAAGGTACTGCTAGTGTGAAAGCACAGCACCAATTAAATCAAACACCAGAGTCTGACTGACAGAGTGAGACTCTTTCACAGTGATGTTTGTTGGCAAATGAGAACTTTTAGCTGTACTCATGTTCGACGCACGTGAATCGAAGTGGTCTTTGGCTGAACGCGTGATGTGATGATGTCACAAGACACGTTTTGGCCCAAATCTGCGGTAAATATTGAAAAATTGCAGAGTTTGTTTGATGGAGGGAGTGCTAAATTATGCGTTAAATCATGCGATGGAATTGCCCATGAGAACTCACGTGAGACCACGTGAACAATATGAGAGACAATAAAAGCACATGTCCAACATGTGAAAAATGAATAATAATGAAAAATCACGTGATTTTTCAATCAAGTGAATGGGAAACAAATAAGATGATATGAGGAAGAAACCTTGAGAGGAACCAGACTCCAAAGGGAACCCGTCCTCATCTGGGTCACAACGGATAGTGTGAAAGTAAAAGAAAGTTCATTATGGTGTTTATATGAAGTCTGTTTGTTGAACTAGTCCACTGTTCACTAAAGGAGACCTGAGTGTAAAACTGCATGTGGTAATTGCAGTCCCGAGGCCATCGCAGCAACCGTAGTCCCAGCAACCACAGCGAGAACGTCCATGTGGGATTGAGGTCCATAACCATTTCCCTGGTACTTCAAGTGGCACCGTCCTCAGCGATCTCCGGGCTGCACCGCTTGGGGTCGTCCTCAGTAGCAGAAAGTAGCCTCCCGTTGATGAGAACTCCAACCAAGAAGTAGGGCATCAGGATGGATCAGTCAGGTCCGGAGAGCAGAAAGGGTCAGGATTACATGCATCTCAGGAGTATCATGTAGCTCGACAGAAGGAGAGCGGGAGAGGGAGGGAAAGAGAGGGAGAGATTGTTAGGTATGCTTATCATCCAGTAATGGAGAAGACTTTTGTGTACTTTGCGGGGAAAAAAAAGTCTATTCATGGAAAGCTTGAGCCTAGACGTAAACACTGAGACTGTGTCTGAGTCCTGAACACTAATTGGAAGGCTGTTCCATAACTATGGGGCGAAAGCTCTTCCTCCTGCTGTAGCCTACAATATTCCAGGTACCAACAAATAGCCTGCACCTTTTGATCGCAGTAGGCATGGTGGATCATAAAAGACCAGAAGTTCGCTCAGGTACTGTGGCGCGAGACCGTTAAGTGCTTTATAGGTCAATAATAGTATTTTATAAAATCAATGTGAAATTTTACTGGGAGCCAATGCAGTGTGGATAAGATCAGGGTGATGTGGTCACATCTTCTGGTTCTAGTAAGGACTCTAGCAGCTGCATTCTGGAATGTTGAAGAAATTACTATTAAATAGAAATATGAAAATAAATGAAGTACGTATTAAAAAAAATAAATGAATTGTGTAAAAAAAAATCTTATGAGAAAATAAATGAATTTGACAAATACAATCAGGTGAAGGAAAAAAAAAAAAGAAAAGTAGGCAACTCATGTGTAAGTACATGAATCATGTGTGAGGATAAAAGAATGGTGGAAAAACTTCACTACATGGAGGATTTTCCCACATTTACACAATTAGAAGAATTCCATGACTGAATCTTTATTTATTATTACGTCTGGAGCCGTGTTCTCCGAGCGAGCCGTTGTTGTGTCTACGACTGTATGCTTGTGCAAACAGGTAATTCGAGTCGGCTCTATAGAGAATACTAATCCTGAGCTGTACACAGTTCCTGTAATAAGGTACGCACGGCTTGACCGGCGCCATTTCAAGCCCCATTGAAACTCAATCTGTATTTCATCATTTTTCAATCAAACGGAAAAACGACATATTAGCTTTTTGTCACTTTTCATCAAATGCCGTTGTTTTTTTTTTTTTTTTCATGTGTAAAGCGTTGCAGTCACAAACAGTTTACGTGATGAAATGCTTGAGAGACGCATCTGCATTGCTCATGTTGTTTCTTTTGTTCTATCTTTCACACTCTTTATGCATTTTACATCGGTTTTGTTTTTCTTCTCCAACCTATTGTGAGCCTTTTAGGCCGGGACAGGCAGAACACAGACACCGAGGCCGAGGTATTGCCTCCCAAATTTAAAAAAATTGGTGTTAGTGTATTTATTAAAAGTTAGGAGCGTGGGGGCGGGGTTTGATAGTGAGGGGCGTGACGAGGGGGCTGGAGCTTTCACGAGGCGCCGTAGAGGAGGCCGTGGAGGGTTGGGAGTGATGCCGTGTAGCCGGGAAGTTTCTTCTCCACTGTCCTCGTCGTCATCTTGTACAGGAGAGCGAGAGAGAAATGGGGTAGTACAGGTGTGTGTGTGTGTGTGTGTGTGTGTGGAGCGCCAACTCAGCCCACTTCGGCCACAGCTCCCTTTTATAGCGCCAGCTCTTCTGCTGGATGGTATAGAGAAGCCGCTCCAATCACTGGCCTCCAGCCGTGTGTGTTTCTGCAAGGCCGCCTCGCAGCCATGTGCGCTCTTGCTGTCCAAAACAATCTCGCCGGCAGTTGTGCGAGGAGCGCGCTTC
Source organism: Ictalurus furcatus (assembly GCF_023375685.1). NCBI lineage: Eukaryota > Metazoa > Chordata > Actinopteri > Siluriformes > Ictaluridae > Ictalurus > Ictalurus furcatus. The sequence continues at coordinate 3,145,325 of NC_071270.1, forward strand.
CTGTTGCGTGTGTGGGCTGCAGGCCCGCAGTCACACTATAAATACGACCCTGTTATGTCACTTTTAATTAACCACATGTCTGAGAAAGCTGGGAATATTGCCATGTGATGGTTTCAGATACAGGTACTATGCGCAGACATGGATTCAACAGTACTGTATTTCCAAGATAACATACATCATGTTTTCTATCCGGCATCCAAGGTTAGATTGCCTACGCGTCAGCGACGATTTCATTAAATCCAGTCTGACACCTCTAAAATTAGCTTGTGAAATCTGGCAGGTTCAGCCAAACACAGCTTCCGTTATGATATTATAAAAGGTTTGATGTATTGGCTAGGGGTTGAGGACGGCGTACAGGAGATATGACCGTATTCAGGGCCGGCGAATTTGCGTCTGTATTTATACAGAGTTAGGTTAAGTTGATTTTACCGGCTTACCATTCAGATGATTAAAATCACCTGCATGTAGTTTACACCTTCCTGATCGGCTGATCTTAACCCTAAGCCTAGCCCTGGGGGTTTTCGGAAATACGGGCATAGAAAATATGGACTGTAGAACGATTGTTTTTCCTTTGCTGTCAAACGTAATACGATGTAGCATAAACGCAATTTGAAAATGGAAAATAAAACAGTGATATGATGATGTAGAGTATGAATGAGAAGATTGCGAGCTCTGAAATAAATATCGTATAGGAGTGTAATATATTGCCAATATATTGCTGCACGAATAGTCCTAGTTCATAGTAATCACATTACTTAACTGAAAATCTGGTTTAATTTAACAATACAACACATTTTCACACAGCTTATAAAATAGCACTTGATCCAGCACATGCTATTATTTTTAATATTATTATTATTATTATTATTCATCCATCCATCCATCTTCTATACCGCTTATACTTCCTTCAGGGTCACGGGAAACCTGGAGCCCATCCCAGGGTGCATCGGGCACAAGGCGGGGTACACCCTGGACAGGGTGCCAATTATTATTATTATTATTATTATTATTATTATTATTATTATTATCATCATGTAGACAACTTAAAGCTACGAGATACTAAACCGAAGTCATAAAATCGCAACGTGTGCGCAGGATGTAGCTGATTTTAACAACCTATATAGTTTCCTGTTTTGCGTCATTGAAGGATAAGCTGACTGAACCCTCGTATACCGCATCTACAACTTACTTGAATTCAATTCGATGTATGATGACGTGTCTCGATGTCTGATGACATGTATTATCAAAGGATAATACTATTATTGAACTAATTGAGTCATTTATGTATTTTAATATCGACCTCAAAATGGCATTTTATAGCTTTGTGATGTATTTACAGCCCCAAAAATATGAAGTTCAGCGTGACGTTTTGTGGTTACATCAAAGTGAAACGGAGTCAGAGTGAGACACACATCTGCTTTGGGCAAACTCCACTGTGTGTGTGTGTGTGTGTGTGTGTGTGTGTGAATTTCTCATAAATTATAAATACATGATTAAACCCGTCATTACATTTAAGATCTGAATAGCGTACAATTTCGATATTAACTCTGAATACAGCCCACGCTGAGGATTTACGCAGGTGTGAGATTAGACGATCAGACTGACTGCACAACACGGAGAGCAACGAGATTGAAACTAGTCATACATCAAGCGTATAGGGGAGCTCGTAATAGAAAAGCAGGCAGGGAGGAACGAACTAATCCGTCTGCGTTTGCACGTCGAGCTGAGCCGAGACAGACGGTGTCCTGAAACGGACAGCAGACGAGGTTGTTTTTTTTTTTTTAAGGGACTCGGAATGCTCAAGTGCAGCGTCACTGCGTGATATAATGGCCGCTGATCAATATCTCTTTTCTCTGTTAATGGAAGGCCTTATGGAAGGCCTTATACCTTACTGGTAATAAGCAGTTTGTGGGAAGGATGGCATAAAATCACGGCTGGTATCCCGCAACCGTGCTCATCCGATCGTCGCTCGAGATCCGTGTCTGAGTAACTTTTAAATTTCTCGCTCTCCGCACTGCTGAACAAAGCCGTCTCTTTAACGTAATTGCGTGCTCATTATTTATAAATTTGCTGCTCTCTAAGATTGAAATATTTAACAGCCGGTGTAAGCTTGAAAGGCTCCTTAGCAAACAAGTCAACTCAGCATCCCATAAAAGAGGTCCATCTGCTCCGATAAACTCCCCAGGAGTACGCTTTTAAAATTCATCGAGGAGCCGAGCACTTAGAAACCTCAAATCCTGTGGCTCCTTCAGAGAACATCTTCGCTGCGAGTGTAATCAAAACGAGTCATTTGAAGCACGATGATGTCACTATTGAAAGGCGTCGCCGCTCTCGAGCTTTCCATCCGCCATCTGTACACCCATCTGGATCCGCGGCGTGTTTAATAGATCTTACTCCCATGATATCGAATGATTACAGAAGGGTTAATGGCTGAGACGGTCAACGGCGTAACCCGTAGCAGAATCAGGAGAACGGCGAGCATATGGCTGGATTTGAGATATTTTGAATAGACCAAGCTTATCATGAGAATTATTCGAGGTCTATACATTGATGCCAATGGGAAAATCGAACAGAAGACTTTCTTGGCATTCGTTTCAATCCGTTCCGGCGTTCCATTCCACCCGAGGAATGGAAACCGTCTGATCGCACATTTTCAATCAGTATAAACGTATGAATTATTTTACGACCGCAAGCCTGTTATAAAACTAACCAGGATGCCGTTGGGTTTCTGTGCGTAGAGTATCATGACTCTGCGTTTAGCTGCTGGCGAGCAGGGCGATTGGAAACGGAAGGGGTGTGAGCTGACTGTTTATTGGGTCGTTGATTATTTTCCTATAACAGCACAACACGGCGTGTTTTATTATTTGCTTAAAGCGCCATATCTAGTGATATGACTCAAGTAAATTGTGTAAACCTTTCATACGAGCTGGATTATAACGTGTAAGACCATATTAGTAAAAACGCTAGTTTAGAATAATGCGTTTAATGTTTAATGCCATGACGAGACACAGCACCACGTCCTCTAATTACAGCCTCCTCGTGCGGTTAAATATATGTTGATGCGCCAATTAAAAAACGAAGCTGAAATAGCATTCGGGAACGTACGTTAGCCATGCTTTTTTTCCCGTGCGACTTTTGTGTTTAAAAATGAACACGGTGCGCAGCTGGGACTTTCCTGGTGTCCTTGTATTCATCGCTATCTTGGTATGAAGAATGGCTGCAGCAGAGATTATTCATCAGGGGCCGTGGACACCAAGTGAGGACAAAGGAGGCATTTATCTCCCCCGAAAAAACAGGTCCATCACCCCTAGAGTCATCTGCTGCGCTCTCATTCTCGACTGAACCAGCAGCGCTCGGTCATATTCCTCCGTGTCTAATTAAATAGCGTTGTCTTAACCACAGCTGAGCTGCACTAAAGCGTGGGGGGAGGAGGGGGTTTAGGAGGGGGGGGGGAGGGGTGCGCTTTAGGGAAATGTCCTAACTGTTAGCTCGATTGCAGTAGGGGGAGGTTTTGATCCTAATCTATGAGAATTTGTCGTAATTAATTTGACATAGTGGCTTTGGAAATAAGGAAAGACAAGAGGAAGGATAAAAAAAAAAATAAAAAAAAAAAAGTAGTGTTTTAATTAATTAAATTGAATTAATAAGCAAAATGTCATCGCTCACCACCGGCTGTGGAATAAGATGAATAAAACACTTCAGGATGTACTGTTATTATATACTAAATTATAATTATCGATACGATGACATGTTCTGCATGGAGATGCTTATTTAACGTTTGTGGAAGGAGTCTCCAGTGTCAGCGCTTTGTAACAGTCGGAGGTCTTTACTTTTTTTTTTTTTTTGGCTTGCGGTTTCCTGGTAACATGACAAGCTGCGATTTGAGTCTTATTATCTTTGAGAGAGAGAGAGAGAGAGAGAGAGAGAGAGGGAGGTGAGGGAATGAGTGTTTATAACTGCTATAACGCGAGTGAGAACAGAAAATAATTGTTGTTGATTATTTTCCTGACACAATGTTTTATTCTGTACTTAAAGCGCTCTCATCAGGCGGCAATTCAATTATAAATTTACTATATCCATGTATGCATCCCCAGAAATACCCCCCCTCCCCCTCCCCCCACCCCCCCAGGATCGCAAATCACAATATGTAATCCATCTTATGGATGGTGTATGATTCCAGTGTTGATGTGTGTGAGGTGAGTCACATGTTCTGATGCCTCCTGACAAGCTCCGTTCCACGAGAGAGAAGACGACATCATGCATCATAACGACGCTGCTGCTCAAACGTCTGCCACGGGGTTTCCTCCCAACTGGACCGCATTATAAAAACAGGAAGCTAAAAGTAATAAGAGAAAAAAAAAAAAAAAAAAACGGTACAACAACGGCAGTGTCTTCAGACTTGTTACAGGAATGTTCTAGTAAACGCCACATATCTAGGAAAGCCATTCTCAGAACAGGCAAACCGAGTAAACTCTTTAGCCCTGGGATAAACAAAGCAGAGCTTCTTCCTCCCACCTTCTTCACAAGGAGGAGGTGGGCGTGTCGGGCGTGGTGATCCACACCGCTCCACATTGCTCCTGAAGGCCTCGACGGAAAACATAAACTCGCTCGAGTGCAGCGTTCTCCACGAGTCAAAAGGAGCTCGAGGTTGCTAATCGTCAGGGATGCGAGGATGAGGATGAGGATGAGGATGTGATCACAGAGCGGTCTACCACTGGTGTCTCTTTGAGGCTCGCGTAAAAGAAATAGAAATTGGATCTAACATGTTCAATAGTTAAAAACGGATTGAAAGGTCCTCGGCCTCTTTGACTCCGTTACTGCTGCGCCGAACAAAACGTGTATTCGAAACTGTTATTTAATTAGCAGGTCATAATATCCGCGAGGACATAAAAGGGGTCCTGAGTGGGCTCTCTGTATTCCAACCATGTGTCGTAAAAAGAGAGAGAGAGAGAATTACAGCACAGGAAGTGTCTGGGGATGGCATAGCTGGATACTGTGTGCACACACACACACCCCTACACATGCCCACACACACTGGGTGATAAGAATGGTCTCCTTGTTTACCATAAAAGATTGATCTAGATCATTGTTATTGGCGTATTTATACAGCACCATTTCTTTTGCCGTAATTGAACGATTGGTTTTATTTGTCTTAATTTATGGGTTTGTGTTTACCCTAATCATACCCCCTGAAGACAAACCGCGGTTAAATATACCCTGCTTTGCTTCGTCAACGCGTCTCATAAACCGAGTGTCATCATCAACCCTCGACTCTAAGTGCGGAGCTTGTGACACATAGCTCTACAGAAAGCCAACAATTTTCCCAGCAACGCCAACGAGTCACAGTGCAATGGCAGACACCCTCGTTGACATCAAACATCTCTCTAGGAGACGTCTTGTTAAAGCGACGCCGCGATCGGAATGTTTTGATTTCCTGACACTCAGAGGCAGACGTGCTGATCGGCGAGATACGCCGTTTGCCCTTGGAAGCCGTCAATAAGCTCAGGACGGACAGCATTTCAAAGCAGAACGCGCACACTCTCGGATTCATCAGCAACAACACGTCGCGTTGACGTGCAGAGATGTGCACGCCATGCACTAACGAGTCCACAGGAAGAGATGAATTCTTAGCCTGCATGAGGCTGTGAGGCAGGTAATACAGTGCCCTCCACTAATATTGGCACCCTTGGTGAATATGAGCAATATGAGAAAGCGGTCCTTATTGTCAAAAAATTCACAGGAATACGCTGCTTTCATGGATATCGAACAATTGCAAACACAACACAGGTTTATCCCCCCCCAAAACCCTTTGATTTATCTTTGATCAATAAAGGTGTGCAACAATTATTGGCACCCTTTTAGTCAATACTTTGTGCTACATCCTTGAAGATGCTTGAGTTTGTTTTTGGATGAGAGTAGAGGCTTTTTTTTCTTCTTCTTCTTGAAACCCTTCCAAACAACCTGTGGTGATGTAGGTGACTTCGGATTGTAGTTTTGGAGACTTTCTGACCATTCTCTGACAATTCTCCAGCTGTGATCCTTGGAGATTTTTTGAAAACTCGAACCGTCCTCTTCACGGTGCGTTGAGACGATACAGACACACGTCCAATTCCGGGTCGATTCATAACATTTCCAGTTGACTACAATTTCTTAATTATTGCCCTGATGGTGGAAAAGGGTATTTTCAATGCTTGTGCTATTTTCTTATAGCCACTTTCCATTTTGTGAAGCTCAACAACCTTTTGCCGCACATCACAGCTATATTCCTTGGTCTAACCCATTACTATGAATGACTAAGGGAATTTGGCGTATGTGTTACCTCATATTTATACCCCTGTGAAACAGGAGGTCATGGTTGAACAATTTCCGGTTCCTAGTCACCCAGGTGAACAATTTATTTTTATTTTTTTTAAATATCAGTGGGAATATATCCATCCATCCATCCATCTTCTACCGCTTACTCCTTTTCAGGGTCACGGGGAAATCTGGAGCCTATCCCAGGGAGCATCGGGCACAAGGCGGGGTACACCCTGGACAGAGTGCCAATCCATCGCAGGGCACAATCAATGGGAATATACTTCAAATATATATATATTTTTCCGTATGAATTCATGGGGTCCCAATAAAAAAATTTGGGGGATAAAACTGAGATCCATGAGAGCAGAGTACACCTCCTACAAGACAAAGACTGTAGAAATATGTCCAGTAAAGTAAAAACTTTTCTTCAGCTCATTTATAGGCACTGACCTTTAGGACTGCAGCAATAATGAGCGGCCTCTGTGCTTCGGAAGCGGTAGGAAGTTGGTATTTTGAACTGCTTTCTTTAATTAAACCAGGTGCCACTGTGTTTTATGTGCCCTCCTGTTCATTCAACGTGAATGACTCTGGATAAGAAGAATACAATCTTGCTATACTGTACGGCAAATATGCACTGGTCTTGTACGTTATGTAAGGGATACTTCAGGACGTGTCGTTATTGGAAAATAATCCACGACGCAGCGGTGTGATGAAGTGGAGTTACCGTTACGACATTCCACCTTTTACAACGATTACGATGTTTTATTTTATTAAAAGAATGACACGTCATACTTTTTATCCATTTAAAGTTACATTTACACTTGAGGTCATAAGTTTACACACACCTTAAAGAATCTGCAAAATGTTAATCATTTAAAAATATATATATATATATATACACACACACACAAAAGAGGGACCAGAAATTAATTAATTTTTTTTTTATTATTCAGTCCTGCCCTGAATAAGCGATTTCACATAGCAGATGTTTACGTATAGTCCACAAGACACGATAATAACTGAATACACAAAAAACAACCCGTTCAAAAGTTTACACCCGCTCGATTCTTAATCCCGCGTGTCGTTACCTGGACGATCGGCGACTGTTTTTATGTTTTGCACGAGTCCCTCGTTTGTCCTGAGCAGTTAAACCGCCCACTGTCCTTCAGCGCAAAAAATCCTCCACATCCTGCACGTTCTTTGCTTTTCAGATCGCATCTTTTCCCACTGTAGGACTCGTACACGACTATTACAAAAGGTGCGAACGTTCACTGACGCTCAAGAAGGCAACACGGTATATTAAGAGCCGGGGGGGTGTAAACTTTTGAACAGGATCATCGGTATACGGTATATCATCGGTTATAAGTTTGTCTTCTGGGAAACATGTAAATAATCGTATGTAGCTTCTGAACGGCAGAACTAAATGAAAAAAAAAAAAAGAGTCTATGTTTTATTTTTTCCTCTCTATTGAAGTTAATAAGACCAAAACAATAAATCATGTTTAATTAAACAGCACAGTGGAATAAATAACATGATCTAATCCAACACTTCTCGAACGTTAATTAATTGACCAGGTGTCGTTTTGCACCTTCACTCTTAAATGTAGCAGAGTGTGGTGTTTTTTTTTTTTTTCTTTGGCAGACACACTGACGGAAAGCTCGGGCGTGTTTATTTCCTCCATCACGTCTATATTCTGCGTGGCGAGTTGGCAGCGAGGTACAGCGCATCTGTCAGACGTGATGGAGGGATTCACTAAAAGAGACGCCAGGAGGATCTTGCTTTATCACACACGCTCCTGATGAGCTCGTGGTGCCGTGTACGCCACCACACACCTGGCCTGGATATTACATTACGGTTATATAATTCCTTTTTTTTTTTTTTTTTTTTTTTCTTCCCCCCCATCTCAACTGTTAAAAAGCACACCATCCAATTTAGGAATCATGAAGGCCAGAGTTTGTCATTTTTCCTCTCTCTCTCTCTCTCTCTCTCTTTCTTTCTTTCTCAGGAATCTCAGTTGTAAGCTCTCACACATGAAAAAAAAATAAAAATAAAAACTTTACTTTTTCACCTTCTTGTTTTTCTGAGCAGAGGAGGTGTGGTGAGCTGGCATTCAGGCAGGATCGAGCTGTCACTGATAAAAGAGGCATGTGCTGAGAGAGGCAGAAAAGCCCAGAAAATCGGAGGCGACGTCGCGCTGTCGGGGGCGGAGCAGACACTGAAACAGGCGGAAAATAAACACAGTCATCAGAAATTTGAGATCCTTCCAAGCAAGAGCATGTGGGAGGACAATAAATCAGGCTTCCATGGTTCGGAGGCGAAGCTGGCATTTAGAGCTGCTTTGTTTCATTAAATCATCCGTCAACGCATTTTATGTTACTCGTTCGTTCTGGACGAATGTTCCATTCCAGCAAATAATATCCCACACACCTTGCGTTAGTCTCGTATGTTGTGTTATTATTAATTAATTAATTTTTTTTTACCTACAGTGCTCGATTTTGATTGGTCAGAAGATATCGCACAGCTGCAAATCACAGGTTTAGCCTACAATAACGTGCTGGTTCGAATTTGTCTACGGTAACGGCTCGTTCGCAGGGATCTGTATGGCGGGAAGAACAAAGGAGACGCCTATTTAACGTTGAGGTCGATGGAAGGAGTCGCCAGGGTCAGCGCTTCGTACCGTAACATTTACGTAAGGTAAAGCGGTAACTTTCCAACATCTTCAGAGGAGGTTTTTTATGCAGGAACGATAACAAGAAATCGTTGGTGTCCTTGACATTTCACATCATTAAATGCAGAGTAACTCGAAATGGATAAGAAGTACGCCGTTCTTTAAAACGTTTAAAAAAATGTGTAATTGTTGGCAAATTTCAGTTTTATAAGTAGGATGAAACACTTCAAAAAGTGCCATTATGTGAAAATTACACACGTATGAATTGTTCACACTCCACTTCATTGATGATTTTTCTGTAACAGCACGCCCCCAAGCTTATTATTATTATTATTTTTTAAATTCCTTACTTATCTAACGGCTTGCCGAGCCATCGATTACTTTTCCAGACAGTATTAACGAATCCACAGTGTGTAGATCAATAAGAACAAAATGATTTTTTCCCCGTTAGCTCCCCATAGAGTTCCACAGACCAGAGTTTGTCCTTTCGCGAAGTCCGCAAGCTTTCATTTCCTCATTAGTCAAAGTAGACGAAAACTTTGTTAGGATTGTAATGTACCATATTATTCCCCATAGTGAGCTATAAATCCAATGTACCGTTGCACTCTATTTAAATATCACAATGCATAGTGTCTTCTTTCAGCCTGAAACGTACTTGTTAGAACGGATACCAGAGCAGCCATCTTCATGAGTATATAGAGGTATATAATTCTACTAGCAATGTTGTGGACTCGAGTCACCTGACTTGAATTCGATTTGGAGCCGGGGTATGCAAAGAAAAAAAAATATACTGCACTGATCAATTGATTATGCCGATCAATAAACACTCATTACCATTATTATATCGCACGTCTTTGGACTGGAGGAAGAAACCGGACTTCCCGGAGGAACCCCTAAAGCATGGAGAGAACATGCAAACCACTAAGCCGATTAATTTTACCGTCATACAATGAATTTTCAGCAAATCGCCATCAATCTTCATTTCCAAGGTTAACATTCGACCAGACAAAGACCTAGCCACCCCTCCCCCCACCCGCCCCCACACACACGTGTACATCATTGCATTACGCCCACAGAGATAGAAACGTTGCTTTTCTTATCAACGCCAGCACCCATTGAACATCACGTCCTTGACTTCATTTCGCATAAGAAGGAACTTCCTTTCTCTTGCATACACCTGTATACGGCTGTTACAGATGATACGTCTCATTAGCAGCCGGGTAATTCAGAGCGGGAGAGAGAGAGAAAAAAAAATGGATTCCACACTTTGACTAATATGAAATTCAATTAAATCTATAAGCAGAGGCTCAGATCTCAGACTGCTCGAGGATCTCTCAGGAGGGGCTCAGTGCGAAAACCTGTGCAGTAGAGGTGAAATGAAAAACACTGACGCTATTGTCTAAAGGACTTACAGGAAACCCACGGAATCAGTAGGTACAAATCCGTGCGCAGGTCTTTACTATAGAAACGCTGACATATTAGAACAAGCTCATTGCTATAAATCTGCTGTTTTAGAAAATGAAACATCCTGACCAATCAGAATTGAGAACTCAATAGAGCTGTAGAATATCTTTTTTTTTTTTTTAAAGTACCATAACCATTCGAGGATGGAAGTTGTGTGTGTGTTTCATTCTATATAAAGTGACACTTTTCGCACGCCGAGCGCACTCCTTCAAGAGGTTTAATCGGGTTGGTTAGTTGATGCATTGAAATGCTTCCGTTCAAAGGCTCGCATGGTGTTTAGCAGAGTAAAATCATCGCTAAAGCTCAAGGTTAAGCCGAGTGAATGCACAAATGCACTCTGGCGTAGGCTTAAATGAGTTCCGATTAATGTAGAGTACGTGACAAGCCCTTTTTTTATTGTTAGGTCAACTAAATGATTTCAGGGTGTCGGTCACGTATTTGTTATCCCCTTTCTTAGGTACGAGATGTCTATATGTAAAGCACTCGGGGCCAAATAGCGGGATTTGACTGAAGCTGCATTTCTGAATACAGTAAAGCTCGATTCATTGAAATGACGTTAACCTTGGACGATATATTTTTTTGAGAAGTTAACAGGATCTTTCATAAGATTATAATCCTCGTTGGACGTTTATGCAGTGTTTTTCGATTGACATAAATATGCATTTGGTTGGTGTAAATGATGTTCAAATTCGAAACGTCCGTTAGTGTCCTGGAAGTACACATTATACAACGTGTGAGGTGTTTTTCAGTTTTATTTTCAGGCTACGATCCCTGTGACTTGAATTCAGAAAGCGTCTCGCGTCTTCATGCAGGACACAACTGCTTTTATACCCGACCTCTGCAGGACTTAACATACACATCACTGTAAACATTCGTAATAAATAAACGATAAACTGATAAAGCCAGATCTAACTCATGCAAATTCATGCAAAGTGCGCTCGATCACGCTTCACTATACTACACTGGATCACACGTCACTCGATCACGCTTCGCTACACTACACTGGATCACGCGTCACTCGATCACACGTCACTATACTACACTGGATCACACGTCACTCGATCACGCTTCACTACACTACACTGGATCACACGTCACTCGATCACGCGTCACTACACTACACTGGATCACACGTCACTCGATCACGCTTCGCTACACTACACTGGATCACACGTCACTCGATCACGCTTCGCTATACTACACTGGATCACACGTCACTCGATCACGCTCCGCTATACTACACTGGATCACACGTCACTCGATCACGCGTCACTACACTACACTGGATCACACGTCACTCGATCACGCTTCGCTATACTACACTGGATCACACGTCACTCGATCACGCGTCGCTACACTACACTGGATCACACGTCACTCGATCACGCTTCGCTATACTACACTGGATCACACGTCACTCGATCACGCTTCGCTATACTACACTGGATCACACGTCACTCGATCACGCTTCGCTATACTACACTGGATCACACGTCACTCGATCACACTTCACTACACTACACTGGATCACACGTCACTCGATCACGCTTCACTATACTACACTGGATCACACGTCACTCGATCATGCTTCACTATACTACACTGGATCACACGTCACTCGATCACGCTTCGCTATACTACACTGGATCACACGTAACTCGATCACACTTCACTACACTACACTGGATCACACGTAACTCGATCACACTTCACTACACTACACTGGATCACACGTCACTCGATCACACGTCACTATACTACACTGGATCACACGTCACTCGATCACACTTCACTACACTACACTGGATCGCACGTCACTCGATCACGCTTCACTATACTACACTGGATCACACGTCACTCGATCACGCTTCACTATACTACACTGGATCACACGTCACTCGATCACACTTCACTACACTACACTGGATCACACGTCACTCGATCACACGTCACTATACTACACTGGATCACACGTCACTCGATCACACTTCACTACACTACACTGGATCGCACGTCACTCGATCATGCTTCACTATACTACACTGGATCACACGTCACTCGATCACGCTTCGCTATACTACACTGGATCACACGTCACTCGATCACGCTTCACTACACTACACTGGATCACACGTCACTCGATCACGCGTCACTACACCACACTGGATCACACGTCACTCGATCACACGTCACTATACTACACTGGATCACACGTCACTCGATCACGCTTCGCTATACTACACTGGATCACACATCACTCGATCACGCTTCACTACACTACACTGGATCACACGTCACTCGATCACGCTTCACTATACTACACTGGATCACACGTCACTCGATCACACGTCACTTCTCTATACACTACTTTGCTTAATTTCACAGATTTCATCAATTAAATTTCAGACTTTTTGGATATTTATTCAAACTATGGCCTAGTGTTGTTTTGACAAAATAAATAATTCAAAAATATCCAAGAAAAAAAAAAACCCTCCTAGAAATGTGTGCAAAATACAATGGAAACGACAACAGAGGATATGAAAAAAATGCACAGATCCAAATAAAAAAGTAATAAAATATACATAGTATATTTATATTGTTGACATGTTTTCTGGGTTTCCACAGGATTTGCTGAAGTACATCCCGGCTTTGAGCACCACAGGCTGCTAAACCCCACCTTGTCAAGTTCTAGAAAGTTCTCCTCAGTGCAATTACTTCACTGTGTGAGAAGTTTTCTTAAGTATTACTTCTTTCATAAAATTGAGTTCTCTTTACGTTTTAACAAAGAACAAATAAAATACAAACGATCAGATATATCAAAGTAAGAATCAATACGCCAAGCAAAGGGGAAAAGAAAAATAATAAATAAAAACAGACTTATGTAAGGGATGCGAAGACAAAGAGGAAGGAGAAGAAGAAAAAAAAGATTACAGAGCTTTAGCAAGTAGTACAAGGGATGCCAGTGAGGCTTTAAACTACAATCAGACAAATCCTCTTATTAAGATGGAAGAAATGTCAAGTCTTATATCTATCAAGTCATATTATATTTTATATATCTACTAGCAATGCTATCATGAACCCTACATGTCAAATAATCAAACACTCAGAGACTTTGCATTTCTCCAGGCCATGTCCCATTCATCATCAGAAATTTTAATATCAAACTCTTTCTCCCAGATTAATTTAAGATCATGTGTAGATATATTCCTAAATCATAGACAGAATATTATTATTTAAAAAAAAATAATAATAAAAAAAGATGCATCTGTCTCAAAAAGCTGTTCATCAAGGTTTGAGGCACTCACATCAGATAGACGTGAAGTGTCCTTCTGAATAAAGTTCCTTAATTGGAGGAAGCGAAAAGAAATCTCTATCATCCAGGTCAAGTTTTTGAGAGATCTGACCAAAGGACGTAAAAAGTAAGGCCATCCAAAAGGTCCTTCAAATTAGTGAGACCTTTAGAAGCCCAATATTGAAATGGCATGCAGTATCAGTCATGCCTGGAGGGAAATCTGGGTTTTTGCATATTGAGCTAAAGACTTATGTTACGGACGACCTACCGTCAATTTGTCGTATGGATTGCCACGCCTTGACTGCGTTCAGAGTAATGGGATTTATCCACACTGTTTGAATCTTCTTAAATTTTTTAAGAAAAAGCACATTTTTGAGCGGCACCTGTATTGGCATTGGGTGGATTCTATATCAAGCCAAAGTAAGACTGGGTCCTCAGCTATCCATGTATTTATATATCCTAGGTTTATATATACACCCCCCCCACCCCCCACCCCCCACCCCATGTCTCCCGGAAGACGTAATATATTCCTTCCTAGACGGGTTTTTTTCTTTGCCCATATGCTAAAGATGCTAAACAATCTGTCCACCTCTATCACCGTTTTTCTATGAGAAGAGGATTGGAATCATTTCAACTGGATACAATAATCTAGGGAACACATTCATTTTTAAAAGGGCAATACACCCTATCCAAGCAAATAGGAAGCGTATTCCATCTTTCCAATTCCAAAAGTTTGATACGGTTGAGAAGAGGAGTAAAATTTGAATTAAACATCCGATTGAACTTGGGCGATATACGTATCCCCAGGTATGCAAAAACATAACGGAGACCACTTAAATGGAAAGGGCATTAAGGATGTATGAGCGCCTTCCAAACTACCCAACGGCATGGCGTCGGATTTACCAAAATTAATCTCATAACCCGAAAAAAATGCTAAATTCTATAACAACATCAATAAGAGTACTTGTTAAGAAAATAAGAACGTCATCTGCATAAAGAGTAAATTTATGTTGCCTGTTGGCAACCATTACAACCTGACCTGTTCCCCTATTAATCCGAACACGATCAGAGCGCAGACCGTTTGTTATATCAGCTGCTAAAGGGTTCGTGTATAAGAATTTGACCCAATTAATGAAATGAATCTCCCAACCCAAATTTGAACAATGTTTAAAAAAGGTAAGGCTATTCGACACGATCGACTGTCCACTTTAAGCTGCTTTGAGAGCTGAAGGACATTTAACAGTCGATGCATATTATTATTAGTAGAATTACAACCTCTAATGAAGCCTGGTTGAGCATTATTAATAAGATGGGGGTAAGAAGTCTTCTCACCTAGTCGCAGGAATTGTAGACAAACTCTTAAAAAGTCAGTGTTTAAAAGAGATATTGGTCTGTAGGAGGCGCAATCTTCAGATGATTCCTGAAGAGAGGGTGGGACGGTCATTTTTCCCAGGGAATAATGAAACATTTGGAAGCCATTATTCGCCAGATAATGCGTATATTTTTCCTTATTCCGTCATCCAGACGCTCTGCCAGATCATAGGTGCGTTTCTCAAGCGCTTTCAGTTCGCCCTCGGTCAGGGAAATAGCGTCCTCTATGCTCTCGTAGAGGATGCTCGTCTTCGCCGATCCGCTTCTCGTGGCCTATCGAATCTTTCGCTCAGCTGTTGCAACATCTCAGAGCGTGGACTTAGCTTTTCATCGATTACTTTCGAAATATCGTACGGAATTCCCGGTGATCGCTAAGCCAAGAGCGGAATCAGACGGATTGTTAGCATCTGGGCTAATCGAAGAGTAGACCCAGAGTCAGGTTTGCTCGAGTTTATGGTGTTCCTTTTGAGGCATTCCGTTCGGCTGTCTCGGATAAGACGTGTCTATACTCGTAGCGAATTAAACCTGAATGAGAAATATGAAAAGAAGAAGGAGAAGAAAACGAATACGTTGAGCCGTAGCGCCTGACAAAACATGACCGCCCTCTAAGCCGCCATCTTGAACCCCCCCCCCAGTAATACTTTAAGTATTACTTCTTAAAGTAGTTAAATACACAGTGTGTTAGAAATAAGGCCGTTTGTTAGTCGTATGTCCATACATCTCTTCTTTTCAGAACCTCATGTATGTTCTAGCATCCTCTCTTCTTACTGTTTTTTTGCTGTGATACAGGTCGAGTTCTCCACTATATATTTCCTCTGCATTATGAATTCACCTGGACCTGGAGTGCGAGAGTGTGTTTAAAAATCAGCACCTCAGATGGAGATGATGTACATGTTGTTTTTTCCTTCATGCGCCCCGAATAACGGCGGTAGTAGCTCGGCGGTTGAGACGTCAGGCTTCTGAGTGGAAGGTCGCGAGTTCAAATCCCAGCACTGCCGAGCTGCCACTTCTGGGCCCTTGAACAAGGCCCTTAACCCTCAACTGCTCAGGTGTATAAATGAGATAAATGTAAGTCGCAGTGGATAACAACGTCTGCCAAATGCCGTAAATATAAATGAATAAAGATCAACTCTGTGTCAAATACATTACCCCCATCTCCTGACTCGTCTCTACACCCGCGAACCAGCACTCAGGAAGTTATTTACAGCTGTTCTGTTTATTCTCTCTTTTCTCTAAGGAGGATTTTTTTTTATATACATCTTTTACCTTTTTAGTTTACAGGCTCATTAATCAGGATGTGACAGAATTCATTTCACACCAGAGAGAGCTGCATTTATTTTATCTTATTAACTTCTTGACAGAAAAAAAAAAGAACAGTCCAGCGAGGGAACGGCTGTTTATAGCTGCTAAAGCATAAGAGATAACAGGATTGGATCATTGGATAATAAAAGAATCATTTTCAGCCGTTTTGTCCGTTTTGGGCCGTCTTTCCTATCGTGTATCGTCGGCTCAGGTCTTGAAAGGAAGAGATGACCTCAAGCTGCACCCTCGTCATGTCTACCTTTATCGTCTTTCCTCTTTCCTAACACGGTCACAACTTCCTGTCCAGTCAACGGGTTAAATTCTGTTACTCGTTACGCTACTTTAACTGGTGGATCGTCTACAATTCTAAGCTGTGGTGTAGTTTTGTAGCTTTTTTTTCTTCCCCTGGTTCTTTTTTTAACTATGGTATGGTACCTATAGTGCCAGGAGGGAGAACTTTCTCAAATACACAGCAGAAGGTCTGCTAGAGAGCCATGAATGGGCTGCACAAAAAAAACGAAAACAAAACAAAGAAAGCCGTCTTTGTTTGGGCAAATATGTGATGAACTGAAGAATCCCCATACCAGTTTAAACTTCGGATTTGTTCGGAGAACTCACCCCACGATATCGTCTGGCCTTTCGCAATTACACAGAGATCTCTCTGTTTCTTCAGAGAGTACTGGAAGTCCTCGGTTAGCCGTCAGTGCACGGATTCTTAATCCCTGGCCTTGACCAAGCGTGGTCTAAAGATGTTTTAATGGCATGCGCTGAGAGCCTACAAAACTTCTTAGCATGAGGAAGAATGAATAGCTAAATGAATGAAGTCTCACCCAGCACTGAACCATCCTTAGGAATGATATTTGAAAGCATTTTCTTTCATGTGAATAAATGCAGAAGAGAACTTGTGGGCTTGCCATCGTTAGTAAAAAGAAATGCGGGTGCTTCGGTAATTAGAAATAATGAATAGCTTCAAATGAAGCTTAGATTGTCTAGTCGGAGTAAGTCAAGGTGACTGGATATATCGCCGCAATGTATATAACGTTAAAGGAAAAAAAAAAAAAAATCTCTCCTCTAACCTACGTCATTAACATTTGATCTTCAACGGCATCCAGGATTCCTTTGTTTTAATAAACGGTTTCCTACATTAAGATAAGATAAGATTATACTTTATTAATCCCCAGATGGAGAAATTATTGATGGAGAAATGACCCTGCTGATAGTGCTGTGGGATTGAGCCCTCGCTTCCAAAATCTCTAAAAGGTAACGCTGCGGCGGCGCTTTAGTACTTTAGTCTGTACATGCTTGTGATCTCTTAGATCACTAACTAGCCGAGCCAAGACTAACGCTGTAACTCAGCGCAAGTGCGCTGTATAGCTGCATTGCATTCTGGGTATATCCGAGTCCACCGTTTGCTCTAACGTTTGCTCCTCTGCTTCGATGTTAGATTTCTCATTAACGTGACGTTGAGTCGGAAAAGAAGCTAAACGGCGAAACCTGAACATATTCCCTTGAAAATGGACTTTTTTAAAAAAAATCCTATTAAAAACCATGGTAACTTCACCGATTACATCGTGTCACCGTTCTTTCTGATTCTCACATATATTTGATAGAAATTGTGTAGATCAGCATGTTTTTCATTTTCTGACACGCCGTCATGACGCAAGAACGACAACTAATTAAACATTTCCCTGACGTCCATTCATTTCCTTTAGACTGTCCAAAACCCATCCACCCCCACTCTACGCTCTTTTCAATCGTCTCCCACCTCGAAAGCACTTCTGCAACCTTACTGCCGAGTTCAGAAGACTTTCCACCATCTACTGATATTTTATTCATCTCGCTCAGGGAAGATGGAATTGTCGCAGAGATGGAGCCGGTTCCTGAGTGACACATCGACAAAGACGTGTCAAAATTCCCCTTCTCGTGTAATGACATCAGAAGTCTCATCACAAAACTCTGACGGCGTGTTTTCTCTCAGAAATCCAGTTCGACATGCGCCTTAAGGGTTACGCCGATTCCAAAAACGTTGGGACGCTATGTAAAATGTAAATAAAAGTCAATGAAAACAGAATGCAATGATTGGGCATCTCAGAAACCCGGATGTTATTCACAGTAGAACGTAGAAAACATATCGAACGTTTAAAACTGAGTAAATGTAGCATTTTGATCAATTTTGAATTTGATTACCGCATGACGTCTCAAAAAAAGTTGGGACGGGGTCGACAAAAGGCTGGAAAAGTAAGTGTTATTAAAAAGAAAGAGCTGGAGGGAAAATTTTGCAACTAATTAAGTTAATTGGCAACACGATCAGGTATAAAAAGAGTATCTTCGAGATGCAGAGTCTCTCAGAAGTAAAGATCTGCTCAAGGGCCTAGTCTTGTTATTAAACATATATAACATTTTGCCATTGGTATAAAGCTCATTATTTGGCAGAAACCCAACAGTGCTCAGCGAAGCATGGTGGTGATGGCATCCTGGTAAAATTTTTTCCCTTGGTCTCTTGGTTGCTTCTCAGAATAATTCCCCCTATAACCGCTCACTGACTTTTGGCGCCGGGTCTCGTCTAGTCAGAGTTATTAAAAATATTTTTAAATAGGCATTGTATTTGTTTTACACTCCATCATATTAATGACCCAGTAGGATTGAGAGTGTAGGTGCTGAGAGCGTGCCAGCATCAATTCTCTCAAAATTTCTTCCTGTATATCCGTCTTATAAAACGCAACTGATTCCCATAACCATTCTCACAGCAGCATAGACATTGTTTCCCATAATCCTCTGAGAGCCTGATGTATATATATATATTTTCTCCATGCACCCTGACGGTAGCTCCATGAGATATTGCTGTTCACATAAACATGTTTTTCTTTGAGTGGTAAAAGCCTACGAGCTGTTTGCATAAATTACCTGAGCTGAAAACATGAGTAATGCAGAAAGCGCTTTGGCATTTTACAACTTTGACTTTCCTACGCTTTCTCATGTGCAACTCTCCAAAGATTCGGCTGTGTTGCTCATCAAACGCGAGCATTTAAAGAAACACGAAGCCGACTCTGGAGGACAGGAGGATCTTTCGTTAGAGGGAGTTTAACCGATATTGTTCTGTTTAAATGCATATTCATGAATACATGAATACGTAAGTGTGAATTTTGATTGAAACTCGGGTTATTGTAATACGAACCGTTTTAGAGGGGGGAAATTGCTGCTCGGTTATTTGAAACCCGAAAGATTAATTTGTGTGTAATCTTTGGATGAATAACGAGCATGTGCTACACCAGGTGAAAGTTTTTTTTTTCTTTTCTTTCCCAAATTCATTTCCAAATGACATTTTCTGTTCAAACAGGAAAAAAAAATAAAATAATATTGAGCTCGGCACTAACCTCGGCTCCAGGAATCCTGTTATTAAAGTCTGCAAAACAGCAAACTTTCATCATTATAATTTCATCAAGGCCTGGCATGTTCTCATTCTCACATAAAGATGACATTATACTGACTTATTAAGATTATTTTAACCATAATTAAACGCCTTTATGGTCTTGCCCTGATCATACCTCAGTGACATGACTGCAGTAGCAATTCCTGTTAGAGGATTCTGCTAATCAAATAGAGATAGTGAAACCTTCTATATTAATCTTGCCCTATTGACCGGTCTCAGACGGTCAGTCAGCTGATTATAGGCATGAAGGTTTATGAGTCTCGTACTAGCAGCTACATCCTTCACTATACTTTAATATTAAACATCCCTTTTCATTACGGTTAATAATACTTCCTGTCTTACAGATAATTCAATTGATAAGCCATAGGCCTGCTGCTTAACATCAATTTAATTTTCAAAATAAAATGTACTTTTTGGCATGGAGAGAGCTTTTTGTGAAGAAGTAAACAGAAATTTATGGCCATTTACAGACTATTGGAGTTACAAGTATATTACATCAATGAGAAAAGGAGTAATCACTGTAGAGCATGCTGTTATAGAACATAGTCAACAATATGGTAGTGGGATGAAGCAGAATTACCGTTAGCAACCACGTAATTTATTAGAGCTGGAGGCAGCATTTTCGGGTGGCCAAGAAACCCAGACTCAGTGAGCCATACATTTACAGATGATCTACGATTGTTGCATAAGCAGTCACAGGAAAGCCAGGCCGTAACTATAGGCAAAGACATTCAAGAATCATTTGCCAGTCCGTTATGGGAGAACGGTTTTGAATATCAGAGTTCCGTTTGATGGCTTTTGTTTAGACGGGTCTCAAGACGATGTGATCCGAATTCGGTGAAGATTGGACGAAAACGATTGGAGGAGGAGTAGCGGTAAAAATGGCACTTGGATTTAAAATCCAATTAGGAAATTGATGTCATAGGATGCGTTGAACTCATCTCGACCCTGGGGATCCACGGATGCCTGGCTTTAACACTTTGCATACACGGTTCAAGTTATGACCATAAACATACTTCCAAATTTGACCTGATGGTGGTGCTAGAGCGCTGGCAGCACTTGGGCCAAATTTGGTCGGAACGTTCCTGAGACTCTCTTAAATCAGTGTGGCAAACTTCACAACTTTTTAACCAAACGGTTCTATGGGCTGCCATAGATAAACTAGCCAGAAGAAGAAGAAGAAGAAGGTAGAATAACAATAGGGTGCCTACGCACCTTCAATGCTTGGCCCCCCTAATTATTTTCCTACCACAGCATGTCCTGCAGCGTTTTATTCTTCTTTCGGCAATTTGCCAACTATTACATTTTCTTTTCTTTTTTTTAATTAAAGAGAGTGATACTCTTTATCCGTTTATATTTGTATGTAATGTTACGGAGCATCCGCAAACCATTGACTAATCCTGCATTAAACACAGAAGCCTCCTGATCAGCCTACTGTAACGGGCCTAACTGGTGGATAACGAGTGTAATAGCTGTATTGTGGCAAATAAAAGCACTTCACACATTTTCCCAAGTATCATCTAATATCCCTCAGATAAATCTAGTGTAAACGAGGTGTAAATAGTTTCTCTATACGCGCACACAACACACTGGCCATTACAGCACAATAACATTAACGTGACTATAACTGCTGACAAAATCATAAGCAGAAGGCAATCCATCAGCGCTGTCGCATTTTACACACACGGCTCACTTTATTACAAATAACTCCACTTACTGGACACTTTATTAGGTACATTCATTTTATAGGCTCGTTGAATATCTCTCTATATCTGTTCTATATCTCTTCGCTTTTCTTTACTCCTCTCCTCTACCCTATTTTCTTCTCCTTCTTCTTCCATTACATCCTCTTCTGTGCCCTTTTTTCCTCCTCAACCCTACTCCGCTCTTCCTCTCTTTCTCTTCTCTGCTCTTCCCTTCTCTCATCTGCTTTTTCTTCCCTCGTCTCCCCTTCCCTTCACTCCTCTTTCCTCCTGTCTTCTTCTCGCCTCTTTCGTTACTTTCCCTTCTTAACGATCATCTCGCCTTTCCTCCTTTCAGCTTTCCTTTTGTCCTCTCCTCCCAAATCACATCTTTTCCCCTCTCCTTTCGTCTCCCCATTCCTCCTCTGCTGTCCTGTCCTCTTCTGTTCTCCTCGTTCCTCAGCTGTGGGGCGGCTGTGGCTCCGATGGTATAGCGTGCCGAAGTGTCCTTGGGTAAGATTCTGAACCCCAAGTTGCTCCTGATGGCAGGCTAGCATGTGCGTGTGTGTGTGTGTGTGAGAGAGAGAGAGAGAGAGAGAGAATGGATGAATGAGAAACAGTTTAAAGCGCTTTGTAGAACTACTAAGGTTAAAAAGTGCTATATAAGAAGAAATTCAGACCATATACCATTCCTCCTCTACTCTATTCTATTCTCCTCTTCTTTCCTCACGTTCCCTTTTCAGCTCTCCTCTTCACCCTTCTCCCCTTTTTACAGCTCTGCTGTCCTCTTCCATTCTCTTCTCTCCTCCGCTCTTTTCCCATTTCCCCCACTTTCAATCCTCTCCTCTCTTTCATGACTAAGTCGAGCGTGAGGGAGCGTGTGGAGGCACGAGGTGCATCGTGGCCATGTGACGCACTGTGCACGAGGCAGCGTGAGAAGATGCGCGAGCTGTTTGCGACTCATAACCATCAGCAAAACAGTAAAGCAGCAGCTACAGAAGAGATCTCAGTCTCTCCAGCTTATGCCTGCACCGCTGCTTCTCCTCTGCATTTCCTGTTTCGGTAAGTCTTCACTTCATTCTCAGCACTTCAGTGTGTG
This sequence comes from Ictalurus furcatus, assembly GCF_023375685.1. NCBI lineage: Eukaryota > Metazoa > Chordata > Actinopteri > Siluriformes > Ictaluridae > Ictalurus > Ictalurus furcatus. The sequence continues at coordinate 3,167,930 of NC_071270.1, forward strand.
TCAGACTGATTTGGTTTAAGGATGCATGTTTGAGGTATCAGCGACGTGAGCACTTTGAAGCATGGATGACGAGAGGTCTCATGTCTCTTTGCGGAAGTTGAAGCAAAGATCAGATAATCAACCGAGGAACACATTTAAAAGAAGTGTTGTGATTTAAGTTATCGTGTTCATTTCTGCTTGGTGCACAGCCGAAAAAAAAAAAAAAAAGTACAGAGATTTTGTAATTTTGTTTGAAAACATCAGTGGCACGTGCAGATCTGCATCACTCCATCACTGTAGATTTCCATGACTTTCAGACCTACAATATCTAATCTACATCTCATCCAGATTCCGATCAAATCAAGTTTTTATTCTCACCCGTGATTTTCACTCATGAATAATATTTTCATGTGATTGTTTACACATCAAAATGGTGAATCATTTATTTTCCCATGCGTTCTTTACATAGGATTCATTTTTGTGCATGCGATTCTTTACATGATTGATCTAGTTTCACGTGTGATTCTTTACACGATTCACTTATTTTTGCATGTGATTCTTTACACATGATTCATTTAATTTCACGTGTGATTCTTTACACGATTCACTTATTTTTCCATGTGATTCTTTACACGATTCACTTATTTTTGCATGTGATTCTTTACACGATTCACTTATTTTTGCATGTGATTCTTTACACATGATTCATTTAATTTCACGTGTGATTCTTTACACGATTCACTTATTTTTCCATGTGATTCTTTAAACGATTCACTTATTTTTGCATGTGATTCTTTACACGATTCACTTATTTTTGCATGTGATTCTTTACACGATTCACTTATTTTTGCATGTGATTCTTTACACATGATTCATTTAATTTAACGTATGATTCTTTACACGATTCACTTATTTTTGCATGTGATTCTTTACACATGATTCATTTAATTTCATGTATGATTCTTTACACGATTCACTTATTTTTGCATGGGATTCATTTTTGTGCATGCGATTCTTTACATGATTGCTTTAGTTTCACGTGTGATTCCTTACACGATTCACTTATTTTTGCATGTGATTCTTTACACATGATTCATTTAATTTCACGTGTGATTCCGTACACGATTCACATATTTTTGCATGTGATTCTTTACACATGATTCATTTAATTTCACATGTGATTCTTTGCATATGATTCAGTTATGATTCACTTATTTTGTGAATCATAAAATAAGTCATATCATACTTCCTTACACAGTTCATGTATTTTTCGATTGATTTCTTTACACATGATCTCACCTGTGATTCCTTACACACGATGTGTTTATTTTCACGGTTCATTTATTTTTTCCATGTGATTCTTTACACATGATTCATTTTATTTTACATGTGATTATTTACACACAATTCACTGATTTTCACAGGACCATTTTTCCCACATGTGGTGTGGGCCATGTGGTTTTTAATCATTTTTGAGATCTGAATTTCTCACGAGTAATTATTATTATCCGCAATCCTTGTTTACACGGTGTCAGAAATGTCGAGGTCAAGTGCAAATTCAAGAGATGACATGGTGAGATGCATTTTGCACATGCTTTTCATGCGTGAGCGCTGTAGCAATTTCAAGCAGGCTACTCAAGAAACGAGTTGACCCAGGATGAACTTGCTCTCAAGGTTCTTTAGGTTTTCAGATCATGTAACAAAAAACACACACTTTACACACAATTGAGGTTCTGCCACTTTCCAGCAGGTTCAACCATCTTGGATTCTTTCAGGTCATTTCTACACACACTCAGTTTACTGTTCAGAGAAAGAGAGAGAGAGAGAGAGAGAGAGCGCTAATGAACAGCCTATCACGAATATAACAACACACATACATATATACACACACATAGTCATGTGAAAAAATAAGTACACCATATGGAATTGTTTGTTTTGGACAAGCAAGACTACAGTTTGCCAAGACCAGGCCTTTTGGAATAATCTACTCTGGACAGACCAATCAAAGATAGAGTTGTTTGTCAGTAACAGCAGACATGATTGGTGCAGACTAAAAAGTGCTTTTCAGGAGAAGCACCTCATACCTACTGTGAAGCACGGTGGTGGAAATGTTATAGTTTGGGGTTGCTTCACTGCCTCATGGACTAGACAGCTTGCATTCATTGATTCGATTATGAATTCTGCATCACATCAAAGAACGCTTGAAGATAATGTGAGGTCATCTGTCTGAAAGTTGAACCGAAAGTGGACCTTTGAATAGGGTAATGATCCTAAGCACACTAGCAAATCCACCAAGGAACGGCTCAAAAAGAAGAAACGCAGGGTTAAGGAATGGCCCGGATTTGAATCCCATCGAAATGTTGTGGGGGATTTGAACGGGCGGTACGTGCAAGAAAACCCTCAAACATCTCGCAACTGAAAGAATATTGCATGGAAGAGTGGTCAAAATGTCCTGGTGGACAACTATGTAAAACGCCTACCAGAACTTACTTCTGATAAAGGGAGCAAGGGTGTACTTAATTTTCCCACAGAAGATCATATCTATTGATATTTCTGTTGAATAAAAGATTGACAAAGCTTATTTTCCATCTGGTTTTGTTCAAGTATTAATGATCAACCTCATTAATAGGCATTGTTTCAAAAATGATCGAACATTTGCTTGTCCAAATATGTCAAAAAGCCAACAATTTCCATGGGGTGTACTTATTTTTCCACACGACTATATACACGGCTTTCCCTTTTGATCGTCAATCCAAATAATTAGTACTGATGGATTTCCCACTTCCTTCGTTTCGCTTATTTGTTCATCTGTGCGTGTGCTTCAGGAATACATTTTCGGGGTAGCCCCTGATGCCAGTTCATTACTAGACATAATCTAAACGTCCTGCCTTCCTCTCCTCTTATTTTCAGCTACGACTGGCTTCATTTCCCTTCAGCGAGAGTTTTATGTCCTATTTGCCGATTTTACCTGATTACACGGGCCGCTACAGGAGGAGTGAAACACATCTGAGCAAACCCAATTAAACTGCAACACAGTAGCAATTCCTAATATGAATCAGACACGTGCAATAAAGCTTTTTAACGCCGCCTGCGTCCACAGCCGCACAGAAGCTCTACATCAAATCTCCAGAGAGCACTTTTATTACAACTTTTACGAGTGTATATGTGCAGGCTAACAGGAGAGGTTTTATTTCCCTGTATCGAATGTTGAGAGGGAGCGCAGTCGAGATAGGTCCCAAATGAGTGCTTCATTCTGGTTATCTAAATATTTAGTGGAAGACTTGTGTTTATGCAGGACAGAGATGAATGGAAAAGCCTCGTTTTACAGTTCCTTGTACATATACAATGTGATTACTGAAATAATGTGGCTTAATTTCATATTTGCGCAGTCTTATAATTTGTGACTAAATAAAAAAAAATATATATATATATATAGTATGTACTCTGATCAGCCATAACATTAAAACCACAGGCAGGTGAAGGGAATAACATTGATAACATTGATCATTTCGCTACAGTTTTGTGACGGGGTGGGATATATTTACTAGGCAGAAAATAAACAGTCAGTTCCCGAAGTTGACGTGTTGGAGGAGGGGAAAATGGGCGAGCGTAAGGATCTGAGCGACTTTGATAAGGGCCAAATTGTGATGGATAGACAATCGGGTCAGAGCATGTCCAAAACAGCAGGTCTTGTGGGGTGTTCCCAGTATGCAGTGGTTAGTACCTACCAAAAGTGGTCCAAGGAAGGACATCCTGTCAGTGAATCAGGGTCAGGGTCATGGGCACCCAAGGCTCATTGTTGCACTTGGGGAGCGAAGGGTAGCCCATCTGGTCTGATCCCAAAGAAGAGGTACTGTAGCACAAATTACTAAAAACATGAAGCATTCGTCCCCAAATTCCCCACATCTCAATCCGATTGAGTATTTGTGAGACGTGCCGGACAAACAAGTCCGAGCCATGGAGGCCCCACCTCGCATCTTACAGGACATAAAGGATCTGCCACTAATGTTGTGGTGCCAGATACCACAGCACACCTTCAGAGGTCTTGTGGAGTCCATGCCTCAACGGGTCAGACTGTTTGCTGGCAAAAAATGGGAACTACACGACATTACGCATTAGGTTTTAATATTATGGCTGATCGGTGTGTAACTTCTAAGTTACAGATTAATGGCTTTTTTCAAAGGCCCAACACTTGAAAGCTAGCAGGAGTCCAATTATTAGCACAGAACAACTTAGCTTAAGCTAAATAATATTAGCATTAGGAATGCATTTAAATCAACATGGTGCTCATCTGCGAAATCTCATAGACCTACTTGTTAGAAAATATTTCAATACTAACATCCGATATCATGTGATACTACTGTATGCGGCGCAAGTCAGTATAGCTGACGACACACATCTACACGAATCAGCCAAACCAGATGACAGACTCCATGATATTCATGAAGTCTTAATAAGATGAGGAACGTGTGAAGAACATCAAACACTGGAGTCTGAGTAAAAGCCTCATATTCAGTTTAAACAAACTGCAAAAGCATCTCCTTGGGTTACTGCAAAAAGTAGCTTCCTGTTTATAATGGTAATACAAGGTAGTACCATTATAAACAGGAAGGTATTACAAGGTAGAACCCATGTCACACCCCTCTTCATCTCCGTCCACTGGCTTCCTGTAGCTGCCCGCATCAAGTTCAAGGCCTTGATGCTCACCTACAAGACCTTGTCAGGAACAGCACCCTCCTACCTCAACTCTCTCCTGAAGGCCTACGTTCCCTCTCGCAATCTGCGATCGATTAGCGACCGACGTTTAGCAGTTCCAACTCAGCGTGGCGCAAGGTCCCTTTCCAGAACCTTCACACTAACTGTTCCTCAGTGGTGGAATGCACTTCCAATCTCAATCCGGACCGCAGAATCTCTCACCATCTTCAAAAAACAGCTAAAGACCCACCTCTTCCCTGAACACTTAACCAACTCATAATAATAAATAAATAAATAAATAAATAAATAAATAAATAAATAAATTGCACTTACACCTCTACTCTGCACTTTGCTTCTTCTGGAATTCAATTACTAGATCTTGTGTGGTAGCACTTCTTGTATTGTTCTCTGCTTGATATATCGCTTTGCTTGTATTTTTCTCATTTGTAAGTCGCTTTGGATAAAAGCGTCTGCTAAGTGAATAAATGTAATGTAAATGTAATGTAGCCTTTAAGTTGCGTCAGGCTTAGAGGGGAAAAATATTGAAGCGTGGACTTCATTTTCTCCTATGAAGGTCATGTATTGTACATGACATTTCTAGGACAGGATTGCTTTCCATCGTCTGAAGAACTGCTCCTCAGCTAAGAAATATAAAGCCTTTGCTACCGCTAAATTTGGACCATTGGATCATGGCGGCGTCCGGATGATTCAGCAGGTGTGAAAACACGCTCCAATTAGTTCAGAATTGAGTCCCGAAAGCTTGACCCTCGTACCCCTGTTCTATTGAACGATGTACTAGTGGCTGGTCCATTTCACAGTGATTATAAAACAATGGGCAGGACGGTGGAACAGGAGACGTAGAGGCTGAGAATCAGATTATTGAAAGGGAGAAATGAGCACCAAATTGACATAGAAGACACAAAGACTCATAGCAAAGACTATTAAGTTGCGAGCTGAGAGTGAAACCCAATAATGGGAGTTTGGAAAAATGTTCATTTAAAGAATTTCTTCAGGTTTCATCAGTTCTTTTACCTTAGCAATTAAGGTGCGTCTTGCACTTTAGTTGCAATTATCACATTTCGGATCAACCCCTTTTTTTTTTTTTTTTTAGTTTTTGTGCACAGAGAAGCCGAGAGGTTGCTCATCTGTATAATACAGTCCCTGTTTCCTCTTTCTATAGAGTCGATAGTTTCATTTTTGATTGCATGTAATATGATGTAACATAAAAGCAAGAGACAATTTAAAAAACCGGGGGGGGGGGGGGGGGGGGGGCAGGTGATACAGTGTACCCATGAGATACAAAATCAAGGCCTTGAAATTGTGATGACACACTTAACTCACTATTTTAATGAATAAAATGCAATGATTTGAGTCCCACCCACACAACTCCGGTATATCTGTCTGAAGAGTATTTTAGTCTGTAGTTATGTCTGAGGAAATAACACCTCGCTGCTTATGTTTAACTCAACTCTGTATTGTGACAATGAGTCACCGAGACGCCTCCACGTATTTGTCCAGCGTTGCAATCGGTTGTTATATGGTCTTTACTGGCAGAGGTTGAGAGAGTAAATAAGCTGGTAAAGCTGGCCTTGTTAAATTCCGCACAGGCTGAGGTGAGGAAGATATTTTAGATATTTAGTACAGAGACGTTGGCATTCAGAGGGACAAAAGGTGACTCTGGAGCACCAAGTAACATTTATAGCATTATATAAGGTTTTATAGCATTAATGAAAATCAGATGTATCAAAGTAGCATCCGAAAATTTGAATCTCTTAACACCATAAACATCTTGGTATTGGACTCAGATCCTGGGACACTCCTCTATGCACGGTTTTCTCACTTTTCCCCCAAGAAAAAGTTCTGATCCAGTAGTTTGTATGATCCAGTGCCCAAATCATAAAAGCCTGCTTTAACACTGAGAAACAGTGGGGTTTGATGGCATTTTTTGATGGAAAAACAAACGGTACTGCCACGGGAGCTTGTAATAATTGTTCTCTGTGTGCTGCTTTGAACTCCAGCACTACAGCACAAATTTGTGAAACGTCATTTCTCCAAAGGACATCTTTAATAATGTTCTTGCAGAATGCCGCACGAGTTTCGCTCTCAGAAGGACCCGCACGCCTGCTCAATTCGGTGAGAGTCATAAAGGTCACTAGCAGGACTCGTGAGCATTTCTTCTCCAAAAACTCCTCCACAGGCTGAGAGGAAAACTTATTTTGCTGACAAGCTATTACTGTGAGGGATTATGGACTTGTACAAGGCTTAAAATTTCCAGCAGAAGCTGCACCAGCCATTGATCTGCTAGAAGATTTGGTGGTAGTAAAACCCACCAAAACCCCCCCCCCCCCCACACACACAAAAAAGAGTCAGGAATAACAAAAAATGATCCACTCCAATTGTTAAACAATTCAAGCTTTTGAAAGAGACATAATTGAGTATGGATTTTCCCAGAATCCCAAAACGAATCCCAAAATCATCCATCATTTTTTTTTAACCCCCATGCGATAAATGTCATCCTGAACTTGCTTTCAGCGCAAATTACTGTGGTACTACAAATGTAATCCTGGCACACTTAAAATTCAATCAGCTGCATCCATCACACCACAAACCGCACATCCGTTTTGACGCAAGTGCTTGGCCCGTGACCAAATCTAAATGGGGTTGAAGCTATCGAGGACCAAACGAGTCAAATGCAGGCCTTTTACGCCAGGACGTGTGTAGTGAATCTTGTTCGGATGTTTAATATATTCTGTAAAGCAAATATCCCAGCAGTTCTCAGAGAATCTATGGACTGGCCTAACACCAAAATCACAGCAAGTTAGCTAAGCATTGTATCCTGAGAGGAGATAAACACAGGAAAGGGATGTGAAAGTCAACAGCGGAGAACTTTATTTCAAGTTTTTTATTATTCTGAATCTTGATTACACATTCATATCCAAGCTAATTAAAAAAGTCTACTAATTAGCAGAAAAGTTCATGGTTAATAAGAAATGAGGCACCTGGGACTGATCACCTCCAATCTTTCCCATTAAGCTGTCGTTCATGAGGAAGCAGTCTGTGATGAGTTAGTTTGTTAATTCATCAGTGATTATCTATGCGCAGCATGAAAACACCTAATGTGGATGTATCTCGAAGATTGACCACTGTCCTGCAAGACCTCTGCTCGTTTTTATTATTTGATAATAAATCTAAAATATTAGCAGGTCTCTGTGAAAGGTCAGATGGAAATGTTGGAAATTTTGGATATGTGCATTTCAAAGATCATCTTCCCTCAAGCAACCCTTACTAGGATAAGTGGCTGTAAATATCTGGCTATCTGCTTCCCGGTTGATCGGTATCCCCTTGCCTATGGTAATGAACTGTAAGCAATGACCAGAAGAATAAGTACAGGAGTATATGTAGAAGTTCCTCTGCAGAGTTGGTGGGAACTCTTCATTGTAGACAATCCATCTTACAAGGTTGTTGTCTGATTGGAACTGTATCAGGCATGTCAGACTGGACCCTAGGACTCAGGGTCTGCTGGAGAGACGGCATGGGAACACCAAGGATTCCTAGGAGGAGATGGAAACTCTGGCTGTGGACAGTCAAGTCCGAGCTGACCTAATTTGGCTTGTTCCACTGTGACCCATGACCAGGAAAACTGGCACATTAGCACATCAGGTACCTTTGTAGTCTCAGAGCTCCAGGGCCCACAATTCAATCCTGAGCTTGGGTTACAGTCAGTGTGGGCTTTTACATGCCCTCCCCATATGCAAGTGGGTTTTTCTGCAACAAAGATGGATTGGCTACTTTAAATTGCCCCAAGGTGTCAATAAGGAACGCGAACGATGCCTTGTGATGGATAGTGTCCCATCCAGGTGTATTCCCACCTCGAGCCTGCCTGGGATAATCTCTAGTTCCACCACCACCCTGATTAAGATAAAGTGCTTAATGAAGATGAAGGAATGAATCTCCCATTAAACAGTATGTACTCAAAATCAAGCCAAATACTCGGTTGTTTTCTGGCTGGTCTCTCGTGGTTAGATGGCCCCTTTAAATGCACTAGTGCATTTTGTAGCCCCCAGGACTTCCTGAATTCAACAGACACTATGTAGCAACAGACTTGCACACACTGATTTCCATACTATTTGGACTTTTAATGCACTTCCAACTTCCAAACTCCACTACACCAAACAGTCTCAGTAAATACCAACCACATATCCTGTGTTAATCATGTGTAGAAGTGATGACAGCAGTAATATTGAAACAACCGGTGTGATAAGAGGTGTTGCCCCTGAAGGCTATTATCTTTTCAGGCTTAGTCCTCTCCGATTACAGTTTACACCCAAACAGGTATAAACAGCACCAGAACTTGTACCATTTCTCTTCTGCTGTTAATCTGGAAAAGCCCTGTATTATTCCTCAGTACATGGACTCTACCTAGTGGAAGCCATCTACCAAAAGTCAGTGATTGTGTAAAGAGGGCAATTGTCAAGCGCGCAAGGGAAATGCACAACATGATGCTAACACCACCATGCTTCACTGTAGCAATAGTGTTCTAAGGGTGGTATGCAGTGTTGGATTTTTGTCAAAAGAAGCAGCCAAGAGGCCAAGGGAAACGCACAGCGTGATGCTCTCTACATTTGACCAGGCACATCACTCTGACACACTCAAAAGAGGAATTCCCCATTCAATCCCGAGTGAATATTAATGGGCCTGAATTGCATAAGAGTAGAATGTAAAGCTGAAAACTGGAAAACTCCGAGTGATTCAGGACGAGCTGAGATAATATAATTAGACACACTGCAAGTATTTTAAATATGGTTTGTGTTAGCTAGCCATATTTCTTTACAGTATTTACTAAAATACATAGAGGCACCCTGTCCAGGGTGTACCCCCCCTGTGCCCGATGTTCCCTGGGGTAGGCTCCAGGTTTCCCCGTGACCATGAAGAAGGAGTGAGCGGTAGAAGATGGATGGATGGATGGACTAAAATACATAGATACGTTAGCAAATCCATTAATGACAGACTGATGAAAGTAGATGAATACAGACTATTTATCCGGTCTATAATTATCTACCAATGCCGCCCACATGAACACTGAATAAAATGGTTTTACGAGGACATTTTCAGCCTTGAGATCTTTTTTGGGTGAAACCAAACCAACTAGGAAGAACTTGGCAAACAGACTAATAAGTCCCATAATGTAACGTATGACATATGCGGTGTCATATATTGCCGACAGTTTTTCTTTTTTGTCATGTGCGCACATACGCTTTAAAAGAAAGTGCTGGAAAATGTTTAATATTGCCTAGTAATATGTTCATAAATGAGTAAATATTTATCACTGATCCAGTCTCTAGAGCAAGACAGAAACCAGATATGAATTCTTACAATATAGGCCTAAACCCTCTAGGCGAAGGCATAATTTGTCATATAAAACATGAAAAATACATCGTTGATTCGAGTCTAGTGGGCTTAAGTGTTAAATAATTACACAGTAATGCCTCGGGTTCCTTTAGAGTGCTGTAAGTGCCCGGCTCCTGTTTTGACAGAAAGAAAGCCTCATATTTTCGCCGGCTATTTTCTTGCCTTAATGCGTGCCGTTTTCTCTTTTTTTTTTCCTGTCACCTGATATGAACGCTGGGTCATAAATCTTATATCGCTGTTGCTTTTTGTGTCATTTTCTGAGATTCTCAGTCCCAACACTTCCACCGAGGTGCCCGGTGTGTTACCTGACAAATGGGGGTGTAAAATGCTATATTTGCCGCAATAAAGATGTCAAGCCCTGAGGTGCATAATGAAATGATGGGCTCCAGTACAAAAGCACATGTACGCCATCTTCTAGGTAATTTTTTTTTTTTTTTTTTACATTTAGGATGGAATGTAGTAGTAGCAACTCATCGAAAGTAAAGGGTTCATCTCAGTCACCAGAACATCTACTGCTATAGCTAGCCTTAGATTGGATTCTTCCTTGAAAAGCATCTGCTTAATGAATAAACATACTGAATAATGCTTGATGAATAACCTCTGCAAGGTCAAGCATTTCATTAATGTTGATGTTTGTTCTAGATCTTTGTTCTGTGAGGTTCAGGTAGAGTTGAAGCTTTTTACATAGCTTTCAATTCCTAAATGGCCTTCTTGGTGTAGAAGGTTTGTTCTTGAGCATGTCCTAAAAGCATCATCGGAACCCTGTGCATTAACATGTCTTCATTAAGCTTGCCATTTTTATTCTACACTTCTTCTTGGGCTATTTTCTCATTCATATATCAATATTCATATTAAACCGACTACTTTTCCAAAAGACTAACGAGTCAAATTGTTGATTGGGATATTGGAAGCTGGAAAAAGCTGCATGTCTCTGTTGTATATAATTGAAATTACAATGACATGACAAACTCTATTCCCAATAGGAATTCCTTCCCGATAGCTAGTTCCTCCCTATTGTACATCTGCCACTAAATCGAGAGGATGACGGCGAACATATGCTATCTCTGAGAATCATTCAGGAAATAAATAAAAAATACCACCGGTGCTGTTGAATACTCGAATCTGATTGGTCAGTAGCTGTTGGTCAATTTTCTAGAACAGCAGCTCTGACAATAGTGCTGATTGTACTTCAAATGATAGGTTTCTATACTGTAAACATACCCGTTCTAATGCATTATTGTTATAGTACCAGCTCATTTTTGATTTTTTTTTGGTTTTATTAATGTCATGAGATAACATTAAATGCAACAATAAAAAGTATAATATGCATTTCTTTAATGAATTAAAAATAGTAAATGTAAATGTGCACATCACCATCTCATGCCACCTCAGGAACCTGGCTCTGCATACAGAGCAACAACAGGCAATATAAAAATAAACAAAAACAAAGAGGGCAGAAGCAAAAGTCAAAGTAGGAACAGCAAACAGACGACACAACCCTCAGTAATGCAAAAGTGAAATGGAAAAACTTTACAAAAATTAGAGGTGAGTGAGCTGGAAGGTGTTAACAGGAAACAGGTGCAGTCATTGGGCGTGATATAATTTCAGGACTGGATTCACGTCCGGCTCCTGGACCAGCTTTCCATAGCATGATCTGTGTTCTCAAGCTATTTTCACATGTCCGTTAATGATGAAGACCTGCTCACAGATGTCTTTCATTTAGCTAGCACGCCTCCACTCCTGTTACGCCATGTGCTAATGGGTAAGAAATAGAACGCTTGGCTATAACAATTAGCGGTAATTTCTCTGCTTACAGTACCGTTAAGGGCAAGCTTTAGATTATAGCGCGTGGCTTCAGCAGAAGATATTTAACCTGTACTTGAAGAAACAGAACGCTACAAAAGTTAAGACACTTTTTAAAAGTTGTAAGCTGTTATATATGCCAGGAATAGAACATTTCGGAGGAAGCCGTTGTAGGGAAAACAGTCAACGAAAAGGTGTTCTGCCATTGCCGACAGGTTCTTGTGTATTAAAGAACGACACGCCGTACTTCTTATTCATTTACAGTTACATTTAATGTTGTGGAACCTCCACAAAGCAAGTTCATTTCCATTATGACAAAGAGGTAGCTTTCAAGGCTTGTGGAAAGTACATTTACAATTTATAGTTCGGCTTCTAGGAGCAAATTTATGTCTTACTGATTGATCTTATTTACCGGTCAGGGTCACAGTGGTGCTTGAGACTATCCCTGGAACACTGGGTGTAAAAGAAAGAATGCATACATAGCCGATATAGCTGGTTTTTTGGGGGAGGTAGGAGAACACCGGAGGACTTGTTTTGTGCGCTCCATGACTTTCCAAACCGATAGACTCGGCTCAAGCGTTCGCTAAGAGACGCGACATTCTGCTACGCTGGCTTTCGTTCACGCCGTCTGCAGGCTTGTTCGATATACACGACACACACGCCAGCAACAAAGAAAGATAGAAAACAAAAGAAATGTTATATGATGCAGATTAACATTGCTAAACAGATCGGATAGCGAGGAAGCGATGTATATTTATGTATCAGTTCAGCAGCGCGTCAGTGTGTTGCATGCTGCATATCTGAATGATTATCTGGCATTGTTTTTCTCATCTGACTGGTGTAATCTGGCATAAATAGATAAAGATGCTGATAATAGATGCATGAATTACATGCGTCACAATCTTTATTCTGAAACTTCTTTGTTCTAGTGAAATTGTCACCATGCCAATTAGCGTCAAACGCCTTCTGGTTATTTTGGGCTAATGAAGATGGGCTCACTCAACAAGTTCCTATCCCAAACAACCCCCAGCCCCCATAGGTAACATGGTACGCTGCGTTTTTCGTGTTAGCTTCAAATAGAACCTGCTGAGGGTAGGATTGTTTATAGCTTCAATGACAGGAGTGATAGAAGAGCTTAAGCTACTGCACCACACTACCGCCGTCGATTATTTTCCTATAAGAGCACGTCAGGAAGTGTTACCGCAACAGCAATGGTGGTTTTTTTTTTTTTTTTAACTGTTCCCTGATGTTTTTCTTGACCCAGCAAAGCTTAGTGAGCCCAGTCCACCACTGTACCCTTAGGCATGGTTCGAATTTCCTGTCAAGCTACAGTACGAGTGCCTCAGTCATCGTTTGACACACTGTGAAACAACACTCTAACCTTGAAAGAGCAAAAGAAAACCTGATCGTTTTTTTTTTTATTTTTTTTTTTTAGGTGCTTAGTCTCAGCAGGCAATTCAATCAACTCCAGCCGAAGCAGAGCGTGTGAATGAAGCTCACCTTTAGGATATGAATGTAGCCTTTCTTCGACGATGAATATGTTCTGTTGAGAAAATTGTTCAAGTAACTCTCCCCTACAGAAGCCGATACAAATTTGAATAATAAAGTGCATTTAAGTGATCCATGAAGTCTTTTACAGCACATTCAGGAAGTCCTTGCATCAGAAGAGTCACAGCATCGAAAAATAACGCGTAATTAAATTTTGCGAAAGAAGGTTCACGTTGCTGGATTGCATGCGAAAAAGCTTTCTTAGGAAGATCTTTACATCATCGAGTTTTGCGTGTTTTAATGACTGTATGCGTGCTTATTTATTTGGCTGTATGAAAATAAGCAGCTGTCTCTGAATGCCAAATCGCTTGATGATTCATCTCTGGCCTTAAGAAGCTTTTAAAAGTTTTGGATGCTTAAAATTCTTCATCTGTCCTTGCAATTTGATGGCAATTATATTTGGCCAGCATAGGCAGCTTATACCAGTAAATAAGCAAAAATAAATTTGATCTGTGCAGACGCCTCCACTCTTTTTATTTGGGCTGGGGTTTTTTTTTTCTTTTTTTAATGTGGATTTTGTTGACATTATCTGAGCAGACAGTGTTGTTGACAGTGACTGGATGTAAACAGAAAGTTGTATATATTACTGTCTGTTCTAGTTCAAAATGAATACCCTAATCATGTATTCAGTACATGACGACAATGCTAGATTGATAGTATAAATGTGCAACTGCCGGTTGGAGCAGTCTGGCTTCCCATCTCACGTTGTCATTTGGACATTTGGCTCTCCAGTATAGAGAATGATCTCCCATCAACATCCATTCAATTCCATTCAATTCAATTTGATTTGTGTGGCGCTTTTAACAATGGACATTGTCTCAAAGCAGCTTTACAGAAACATATAAACACAGGATAGAGATGTTAAGTGTGTGAATTTATCCCTACTGAGCGAGCCATTGGCGAGGTAAAATTCCCTAAGATGATATGAGGAAGAAACCTTGAGAGGAACCGGACTCAGAAGGGAACCCGTCCTCATCTGGGTAACGACGGATAGTGTGAAAGTAAAGGACAGTTCATTATGGGTTTATCATGAAGTCTGTTTGTTGAACTAGTCCACACATCCATCCATCCATCCATCCATCCAGGAGAGATCCCACGACGGGATGCCAACCCATTACAGGGTCACACAAAGTCCTAAAAGCAGACAAAGAGAACCCAATTAAACAAATGAGACAAAAAAAATAGTCATTTATTTAATGAGGAAAATGATCTAATATTACATATCTGTGAAACACGGTGGTGGTAGTATCACGGTTTGGGCCGGTTTTGCTGCATCTGGGCCAAGACGGCTTCCCATCATTGATGGAACGATGAATTTTGAATTATAACAACGCATTCTAAAGGAAAATGTCAGGACATCAGTCTGTGAACTGAATCTCAAGAGAAAGTGGGTCATGCAGCAAGACAACGATCCTAAGCACACGAGTCGTTCTACCGAAGAACTTTTAAAGAAGAATAAAGTTAATGTTTTGGAATGGCCAAGTCAAAGTCCTGACCTTAATCCAATAGAAATGTTGTGGAAGAACCTGAAGCAAGCAGTTCATGTGAGGAAACCCACCAACATCCCAGAGTTGAAGCTGTTCTGTACTGAGGAATGGGATAAAGGTTGATGTGCAGGACCGGTCACACCACATACTGAAAGCAAAGGTGCACATATTTTTCCCACTCACAGATATGCAATATTAAATCATTTTCCTCAATAAATAAATGACCAAGTATAATATTTTCGTCTCATTTGTTTAATCGGGTTCTCTTTATCTACTTTTAGGACTCGTGTGAAAATCTGATAATGTTTTAGGTCGTATTTATTCAGAAATGTAGAAAATTCGAAACTTTCAAGCACCACTGTAAACAATTTTAGTCGTTTGAGAAATCTTGACGTAGCATCATCTTCAACCGTGTCCAATATTTCTTTTGTGAAGTTGTCTTTCTTTGTTTCAGCGTCTTTCACCGCTGTACGTCTTAGTACGTGGAGCAGACATGATACTGACTCAATATATTCAGATACGCTCATACATTTTTGCCATGTAAGTGTAATGTAATATATTTCTGTATCTGTTTACAGTATGTTTACAGTGTAGGGGCCCACCTTTTCCTTATCACCTTTCCTGTCTGTTGGAATGTATGCACCAAAACTTCAATCCAATTTCCAGGCTAGTGAGTTGGACAAATTTCTCACAACTTGGTGCGGTGATCGGGATGGCACACTGTTAGCGTGTAGTGTTTTAACCCAAACTGCGAACTCTGCGAATTTTTTTTTAAGTATTAAGAAATTCTGCAAGCTGTAGTAAGCAAATGTCATGGTTCGGCCCTGTTTATTTATTTATTTATTTTTATACATATGGGCTAAATGTTATGGATTACATACAATCACCCAAAAAGTTTTTGGTCTGGTGGCCAGACTCATCACATAGAAACGTGGATATGTGTTCAAACCTTTCTACAGTACAGCACACATCACTCGCAGCCACAGTTACAAATTCAGTATGCCTGGGATTGATATTACAATTTGAATAGTTGTTAATCAGAGGAGGAGGAGGAGGTTCCCGTCCTTTTTGGTGCTGCTTTAAATGATTGAACTTTTGAGCTTGACTGTAAGAAAAGCTTTGACTTGTGAGTGACTGCCAGAAAATGAGTTGCAATTACATTATGAAAACTGTTAGCTGCATTAAAGCGGCTAGTAAGAGTTTCTGACTTCTGAATTGAAGAAAAAAAAAGAAAAAAAAAAGAAAAGCTAAACGTGGTTTTGCTGCAAAACCATGTTTAGCAAAACCAGTGGTTTATACTGTAACTCCAAACATTTCTGCAGAATTTATGCTATTAGCAAGGAACTGTCATGTCCATCGCTAGGCTCTAGATGTTTTTTGGTTAACATTTTGGGTTGTTCTCTCTCTCTCTCTCTCTCTCTCTCTCTCTCTGCCTGCTAGGATTTTCTTGTTAGCAATCTTAGCACTCTTCTGTAAATAAGCGACTGTATTTGTATCTTAAGTGGAAAACCTATTTGTACATCTTTAGTGCTTAATTACCACTGCGCCTATTTCCCACTGTAAAACAGCTGTGTCAGTAATTGCTCGGCTGATTTCATCACCTCCCCCAGAGGTGCCCTTCTCATTAAATGCATGAACTTGCACAATAATAACGCTGCTTAATTGCAGACTTGACGGCACATGTTCACAGAATCATGACGAAGTGAATCAAAATAACTACATGGAATTACAGCAGTGGGAAGGTTTGTCAAAAAGGACTGTCATTATGCACGGTACGTAAAGCTCAATGCGTCCTGCAGCCATCAGCGAGCGTACATGCTACGAGCTACGTGCTAATATAGACGAATTATCAAGTCGATGTTGAACAAAGAAGTACTTTTTTTTTTTTTTTTTTTCCCTCACTGTATCTGCAACATCTGTGCAGGAATTTAATTATACAAAGAGGATACAAAAAAAAACAAAACAAAAAAAAAACAGAAGAAAGTCATTAAAAAAAGAAAAATCGCTGCATATTTCAAACAACAGATGATACAACGGAACTTTAAAGGTATAAGTATTTTTTAAAACATCTGTATCTCCATAGTACAACATAATACCAGTGACAACATGTCACAATTTGTCACTTTGGATTAATAAGAAATCTTTTTTTTTTTTGGGTTCTGATTAAAAAATGTTTCTCAAGTCGGAAAACTCAAACTAACCCCTTTACTGTACCTCTGGCTGTTCCGACGCTCTGACTCTGGAGACTCCTTCTACAGTATAAATATTAAATTCAGATCTCCTTATGGAAAACGTATCCACATTTCTAATGATCTGTTGTCGTTGTTAGTAAATAGCACATTTGTCAAATCTGTTATTTATTAATGGGTTCAGCTTACATAGAGCCACTGTTCTAGAAAACGAATCAACACCCCTGATTCTGACCAATCAGAAACGAGAACTCAACAGCGCTGCGGTTTAATCCGGTTTAGTACCGTATACATCGTTATACTTTATGTCTAGTTTCTGAACATCGACCGAAGCGACATATTTTATTTAGCCGTCCTGCGCCGAATAGGAATTCCCTGCCTTAAATCAATTTATTCCACGTCTCACTCACGGACACTACTGGATGATACGTACGTAGCACACTCAGCAAGTGTGATTTCTATCCGAAAGTGGAATTTCATGGCTCAGTTAGGTGAAGAAAAGTGTGGAACGAGTAAAAGTTGTGCTCAAAGTGCGTGCAGGAGGACTTGTCAGGTTTGATTTATTAAGTGTAGCTCTTTCCTCCGACTGCTGCTAACCTGTCAGTGCCAACAAAATGGATGAATCTCACCGCTCACTGCATCGTGATTGGCCTTTTCTTTTCCCAGGATGTAGAAATAAGATGCCCATCTTCATATAATATTGCATTTTTTTTTTTTTTTTTTTAAGATATAATTCTCTACATCACATATGCAGCTAAGTCCATCTGGTTCTTTCATGCAGGACTTTCTACTCCAGCTGAGACAATATACAATACATGCACACAAAACCCCTGGATTCATAGAATAGAATTAAGCAATTATGGAAAAAAAATAATAATAATAATGTGCTGTTATTGGATATTAGAAGATCCCTGGAAAACATTAAGAATGAATTGGAGCCATGTAATATTTATCTGTCCACTTTTCTTGCCATGGAGAGGTAATCAATATTTAATGTATATTTATAGTGTCATGCCCTGCATGTATTATTTTGCTCTCTGCTCATTGATCTGGCAGCAGTGACGCTCCACTCTTGGACACTAATCCATGTTTTGTTTTTTTTTGCCTTGTCGATGCACAATAACACAAAAGAGAATCACAGTCATCAATATTGATTTGCATGTTCCTCACACCTCCGCCATGAGAGGTTGAGCCCGAGGCTTGAATGTGAAAAATGTTTTTTGCTTAGCAGAAAAAAAAAAGAAAGTGTGTTGGAGCAGTAGAGCATCATGCTGTGGATTCAGATCCATCTGTAAAGAGAATGTAGACGGTACCATAAGGACTCGATGCTTTGACCTTCAACCCTAATTGCTTTAGTTGAGCCATCATTTCCATCCTGGAGTTTTAATTCCACAATCATTGCTGTGGAAATGTTTACTCTCATGCCTATTTGCTCCACTTAGGGTTGAATTTGGTGCGAGTTCCTCAACTGAAGAACCAAATATGAGGTCATATACAAAGTGTTTAAGGTCAAGTAGTAGTTGTAGTAACATAATGGTTTGGTAATAGATTAGCTTTCTAACTCTAGCTAGAATATAAATCTCCTGTGTTGATTCTTTCCCATAAAGATTCATTTATTTAGGTTCAAAGTGCTGCACAGGTAGAACAGTAAGCTAGGTGAAGTAGCACCAATTCATTATGAATACAATTCGATTAAAAGTTAGACAATAATTGCATTGTGAAAATTTAATATCTGCACTTTCCCAGGCATTCATAGTTCACCAGAAGAAGATGTAGCTCACTCGGCCTTCGTGTGAAAGCAATTTAACCTTTTATTGATTGGTGTATTTTTTCACCCAGAATCCAATATTGTGTGTTATTTAGCTCCCTGTTTTTTCCACTTCATATCAGATCTGTCATTCATTGAGGTTGCCGAAGGGTTTTATTTATTTATTTATTTATTTATCTATTTATTTATTTATTTATTTGATTTTGAAACTCCAACATGACTTGTCAGAGAAGTGGAGCTTGTCATCGAGTTAAATTTGGGCGTGTTGATTACACTTTAGGTGTAAAGTTTCAGAATCTTTGTAATGAGGAGAAAAAGAAAAAAAGGATTGGATGAAGCAGAGAGTTTTGGAAAAGAATGAGATTAAATGACAAGAGCTGTTAAGTTAAAAAAAAAAAAAAAAGACTTATTATTTGTGTTACGGATCTCTGTAGACATCCTGACTTTCTTAAATTTCTAGTGTTTGCGCTCTAAAATGTAAAGTTCACGCTTCTGTTTTCCCGCCAAATCCCAGATCTGGTGCTTTAATTACGGTGAAGGTCAAACCGTTTCGTATCATAGCGGCCTTTAGTTTCTCTGGGCACGCTCTTCAGAACCGGTCATCTCTAGTTCTAATACGAGTTCTGTTCTGCCGCTAAACGACTCGACGATACAAATTAAACTCTGAATCTTTTGCTTGATCTTTTATTCTTCAGATGAGAAAAACGTCGCGTGCGGTTATTTTGGTGTAATTACGCTCTCTCCGGCTGGGTTTTATCCTCCAGATTTTCAAAAGATGGCGATAGAAGAGAAGAGCAGCCATTTGGGCAATCTTCCACTTCAGAGTCTCGCTCGCCTCGCATGTGAAAAGACGTCTCTCCAGCCGTAAGTTTAAAAAAAAAAAAAAAACCCCGCGTGAGGAAGAAAATACAATCTGTCGAGCGTTCCATGGTATCTTTCCACCGTACGCTAAAGCTCAGTTTAATTTCCCAACCACTTTTTTTTATCCTGTTCTACTGTTGTCACTCCTACAGTTCTTCCGCGTTGGATTTTTTTTTTTTTTTGTCCTCATCTTTGAGATGAAGGAAAGCCATCTCTGCACTCATTCTCTCTGCAGCCCATTCGTCTCTGTTCTCAGTGTTTGGCTGAGTTCCAGTCCATCTCGGTGGTCCGTGTCAGCTTGACGCTTGAATCGTCTTCTCTTATCTCAGGCCCAGCAGCTCTGTTCAAGGACGGGAAACTTTCTGAACTTCTATAGAAACTTGTTAAACTGACTGCCTACAACATTGTAGGAGGAGGATAGTAAGACATTCAGTTACGCAACAGATACTTTCTAGACGCTAATACAGTATATTATGCCCAAAGAAGGAACGTAAAATTCTATACCGTATAAATGTGAACTCCTTCCATACAGCTGGAGTCCACTTTCAAGAGTGTCGTGTGCTTGATAACTAGGGAAAACTCTTCACATCATGATATTTTGACATTTTCTACTGTATAATGCAAAACAGTTCTGTATAAAAATACCAAACTGAAATGGGTAAACATTTTGGTGAAGATGTGGTGACGTTTACTCTAAGGTATATGTTTTCTTTAAGTATATTTTTGGAAGGAGTCTCCAGTATCAGTGTGTTGAAACAGTCAGTATTATGTTTTTCGCCATAGGGAAATTTTCTGGACAAAGCAGTTTGTATTTTTTGGTAATATAATAACAGGAATGGATACTCCACAGCATTATGTGTGTGTGTGTGTGTGTATATATATATATATATATATATATATATATATATATATATATATATATATATATATATGGTAAATGGCACACTTATATAGAGCTTTTATCCAAAACGCTTTACACTGTGTCTCATTCACACACACACACACCAATAGTAGCAGAGCTGCCATGCAAGGCGCGAACTTGCCATCGGGAGCAACTTGGGGTTCAGTGTCTTGCCCAAGGACACTTCGGCATGTGGAGTCATGCGGGCCGGGAATCGAACCGCCAGCCCTACAATTAGCGCACAACCCGCTCTACCACCTGATCCACAGCCGCCCACTGATGTTATTGGAAAATATAATAAACAATAAAATGTCTCCTCTATGGGAAAACTCTTGAGATTGGACATCTAGCCAGTTGACGTTTCTCGATTTGAGAATACTTCCAAAGAATACAGCATGCCTTGAC
Organism: Ictalurus furcatus; assembly: GCF_023375685.1. Lineage (NCBI taxonomy): Eukaryota > Metazoa > Chordata > Actinopteri > Siluriformes > Ictaluridae > Ictalurus > Ictalurus furcatus. The sequence goes on from NC_071270.1 coordinate 3,188,975, forward strand.
TGCTTAAAGAGTGTTTAGAAATCTGGGTGTGGATTTAAACCTGAACAGTCTTTTCTGTTGAAAAGACCATTATTGAAACAGTCTCATCGTAAATGCTCTTGTTGCAATTTGGCCTGGTGTCATATTGATCACACAGTGTTGACTTTTTTCCTCACAAGCTCCCTTTTGTTCTTGTTTGGTGATGAATACATTCAGCAAGCGCTTTGCTGTCTGCCAGTTCCATTTGTGGTGTAATAATAGTATGTGGAAAATCCGTCTTTACCACTAAATCAAGTTATCAAGACTCCTGCCAAGTCTCTTTTTAAGCTCTTACACTGTGTGTCTTGGCCTCCCCATTTGCATAGGATGTTCCTTTTCTTAAAAACAAGGAGACTATATTTTTGTCAGCCCTGCTAAGCGCCTTCTCCGAGAAACACCGGTTTCATCCTCTACCTCCGAATACAACCGTCACTTTCGACTTGTTCCCAGATGGTATTGTACACATTGATTTATCGAGTTGATCCAGCAAATGCAGATCCGTCTTATTAATTAGCCTTTAATTACATGCAAATGTTGAATGGTGGAGCTAGCAGGTGTGTGTGGCTTTCTGGCTTAATGAAGGAAGGCATGCAGGCATTGTTGTGCGTTTGGGATTTTCACGCTGATTCACCCGAGCGTTCATTTTTTGCATTCGAGAGAGAGCGCACGGACCGATTTAGCAAGCATTTCACATGGCTCCTATAATGAACAGCTTTCTGTTTTCTGTCACATGAGCAGAGTGTATCAGTGTTATCAATGTTAATAGCCGCTAACATTTTAACACCTTGGAATAGTTTTCTTAAAGTGATCTTTTCACACATGAATTTTCCTTTCCAAGTGTCTCTTCATGCTGTGCATGGATAATTGTGGAGTAGATAATAAGCGGATAAAAGAAAACTTTACTTTTAGAGGATCATTGAAGGATGGAATGTAGCATTGAGGAAGTGATGTCAGAAAGGCAGTCTGATATATTCTGAGAGGTTTGGGAGATGGATGCAGGAAAAGAGCAATGAAGTTGTGTGTCGTCAGCATAGCAACAGTAGGAAAAGACATGAGATCTGGTCACTCAACTCAATTTAGTATTTAAGGAGAACAACAGTGGACCAGGAACTGATCCCTGATGAACTCGAACACAAGAGTCATCTAAAAAACTGATCCCTTAGAAACTTCACTGCAAGACTGGATCGAGAACTGACTTCTGATGAGCTCCAGCACAGAAGTGGACCAAGAACTGTACCTTGAGGAACTCCAACACAAGCTTTGACCAAGAACTGTCTCCTGATGAGCTCCAGCACAGAAGTGGACTAAGAACTGATCCTTGAAGAACTCCAACACAAGAGTGGACCAAGATCTGACCCTTCATGATCCCCAGCACAGGTTTGAACCAAGACCTTATTCCTGAGGAACTCCAACACAAGAGTGGACCAAGATCTGACCCTTCATGATCTCCAGCACAGGTTTGGACCAATACCTGATTCCTGAGGAACTCCAACACAAGAGTGGCCGAGATCTGACCTTTGATGAACTCCAGCACACGCTTTGACCAAGAATTGTCTCCTGATGAGCTCCAGCACAGAACTGGACCAAGAACTGATCCTTGAGGAACTCCAGCACAAGTCTGGACCAAGAACTGACTCCTGAGGAACAGCACAAGAATATTTTTATTTATTTAATCAGGGTCAATAAACATTAATAATACAAAAGAACTGTGGCATATTTATCCAGTTGGCTATTAACATAGTTGTGCACCCAGATACACCGCATCACATCTGCACTCTAAAGTCAGACTCGTTCATCTTCCACAAATAAATGTCAGCAAGTAACCTCGACTAGAATGAAAGTAGTTAAAGTTTAGCCCACATTTCAAGTACAAATAATCAGATTTAGATTTTTATTAGATGTTGATTTTTGTTTTGAAATGATGCTATTAATTATGATGACGCTTGAATTGAAGGTGAAGTAAATATTCATTCCTAAATATGCTGGGGTTAAGGAGGGGGAATGTTCTGTAATGAGCGCTCATTCAAGGACAGAAAGACCTTTAACAAATCAAGGATGGCTTTGAGAAGTTAGCTAGAAGGCATGTGGCACTGCCACTCCAACTGACAGGATGGTGCCATTTGTGCACCATTCTCCGTGTCCTTATTAAAACTGAAATGTGTGGGAGAGATCGCTGTCACTCAGGCAGGAGAAGCTACACGAGCTACCCATCCGTCCTTCTCGGCTGATATTTTTAGGATCTCATTTCTTGTCTTCGCTTTTTTTTGACAGGAAACCGAGTGCATCTCCTGTGACATATGCTACTATGCTTATATCTGTGGATTTGGACCTGCAAACCTGCAAGCTGAATTTGGATCTGCAAACCTTGTATTCCTGTGTGAGCATGTCTAATGACTCTGTGTGCAAATTGATTGTGTCTAGGCAGCTGAGCCATGCCAAGCCCGCTTTAGGCTCACTGGTGGCAGCCTCTGGAGAGGCAACAGATGCAAACAGCTGAGCTTCTAAACTCATGCGTTCCAACAGAGGTACGGGGGAATGAGCCTGGGCCAAGACTTTGGTAACACAGCTTACCAAGAAGAGTACCTTCTGTTGATTTTCTTTTTAAAGGACTCATAAACTTTATCCTGTAATTAAGGTAGTTTGGTGGTGCAATGGGTGGGTGGTGCATTTGACAGAAAAGAACATAAACCTTCATTTGGCATTTTTTTGGGTCCCTTTTTAGATCCTCAACTTGGGTTACTGTCATTCTCCAGGTGTCCTTCAGGTTCTTTGGTTTCTTCCCACTGTCCAAAAAACATGCTGGTGGGTGGAAATGGTCTGCACTTATATAGGGCCTTTTAACCATAGTGGATTTACAAAGCGCTTTACACTATTTCTCATTCACCCTTTCACTCACAGCAATGGCAGGAGAGCTACCATGCTAGGCTAGCAACTTGGAGTTCAAAGTCTCGCCCAAGGACACTTCGGCATGTGGAGTCATGTGACCCGGGGATCGAACCGCCAACCCTGCAGTTAATGGACATTCCACTCTACGAGAATGGGTCTACATTCTCTATTTGCATCTGTGTGTGTGTGTGTGTGTGTGTGTGTGTGTGCATAGTGCTGTTAGATCCTTTTCAGTTTTCTCAGGCCTTGCCTTTTGGTATTGATTGCTGCACTTTCTACTATGTAGGCCACCAGTTCCATAGATGTTTGTATAGCAACTGACTGGTGTTCATCTTGCACAGATGGACAAACCATTGCAACCTTCGTCACTGGGTTTCCTCCTCAAGCATGGGTTGCTATTGACATTTTAGTCTGATGGACTTGTTTGAAGGCAATCATGAAAGGGACAGAACATCTCAAGATCTCTTGATCATGTCTGACTTGAGCACTGGACACTCAACCTCAAAAAAGCCAGGGATGTTGCTAAGCATGGAGCTCAGATGAGCATTGCCGAGCTCCAGAGGCCAACTAGGGACCAAAAGAAAAAGTGTGTAATTCCTTGCCTTGTGCCCAGTGTTCCCAGGATAGTCTTAGGATCCATTTTGACACTGACAAAGATAGAGCGCTTACTGAAAACGACTTAAGTCTTAGTGGCCCTTTGGTTACGTTGCCAGGTCTTTGACTCTAGTATCACTTCGCCATGTTCTGACAAAATCTGGCAAGATTGAATGTGGCATAATAAGACAAGATGTTGAAACTGTACAACCCTCTGCCAAGACACACACCTTTAATAAACTTCTAGAAGCAGAATGCTCATTTAAAAAGTCAGGATTCAGGTCGGATACATGGTGTAGAATGAGAAATGGGAGAAAAAGTGTGCCATATTCGTGGTCTTGATCATGTCCGTAGGTTGAAGCTTTGTTGATAGGTTATTCACTGTGTAAAACTTTGCTAAGATGTAAAAAATACCCCCCAAAAAACATCTAACCCCAGAGCCCAGAGCAGGTCTTTTCAGCTATTTCCTAGTCAAGATCCCCATTGAACTAGCAAACAAGAGCGACAGAATCATAATTATGTTTCTTTTCAAGTTTATGGCTTATCAAACACCAGTATAAACTGAAACTCTGTCAGTAGAAATGCCACAAAGGAGTCCCTTGTGAGGCGGTGTCTTTGAAACAGTGCACGATATAAAGTAATATGCTGTCATTTCTCTCACTTAGAGTAGTCCTTTAGGTAAGAAATGGTAATTAAAAGTTCATTACTAATGTGTAAGTGGGGAATTAATGAAGCGGAGCTGTGAGAAGGGCAATTTTGGCCAAAAATAAGAAACGTTTTATGAGGGGGAAGAAAGCAGGCCTCTGCCATTGATGATAATGATGACGATGAGCAAATACAACATCTACCTTCATATGGTGCATATTGAAAGATGAGTTGAGTTGAAACAGACCACATCGTTATTCAGCCTCAAACTTAACTACAGATTCGTGCGTTATAATAATATATTTGTCTTAGTAATATAATAGGAATATACTATTACTATAGATTTATTTATTTCAATGGCATTTTTTTAAACATTATTTCTATTATCAGCCCACATATTTTATCCACGTTTTATCCACGTTGGATTTGAATAACCTGAATGGGGAGCCCAGAAAGTCATTTTAAGTAGTTGCATAACCCGACTCTGAATACGAGGAACTTTCCCCATGTAAATAATGAAGCAATTTGTGGACTCCACGTCTGAACACAGCCCGACTATAGAATAAAACCAACTAAAGGCCCTGAAAGTGAGTTTCGATATAAACCGACATGACAGGTGTTGAGGGGGTTTGACAGAGGTGGGCAGATTAATGGACGAGGTCATTAACATGTGATAATTTGGTTTTTCGAATAATTGTAAGGTCGAGTTGATTTTATTTTTAGCCTGTATGAGTGGTCCATTACTTGGTTTGATACTTTTTTGATTACACGTTGCTTTATCAGCAAGTAATTACTTGCCCCTTTTGACGCCTTTATAATAACGCACTGAGAAGTTGCTAAATGCTTATTACTTTATAAATGAAGCCATATGCTAACGCAAAGCAGGAGTGGGTATGTGCTTTTATCCCTTTTTCCCCCTCATGCTGACAGCAGTCTGTTAATTAAGCAACCTAATGGCTGTAATTGCACACATTCATGGCCCCAGCTGCTGAGGTAATGCTAGTTTTTACCACTGCTGCCAGGACTCAACTGTCTCTGAGGTGAAGGTTCTGCAACCCTTTGGTCTGAGCTCATAAGGCAGCAGCTGGTCTGAGCCATTTTACCCCCATGGCACCCTGCACTTTCACCTTACCTGGCATTCAGAGTCTGAAGGGCGCCTGCGGAGTGACTGGACAAGAGGCAGCTTCTGTACTGTGGCACAAAGCCTGAGCAGGTGCAGCCTAACAAAGAAGAAAAACTATAGGACATGTTTTTTTAGCATTTTCACTTCACAAAAGAGCTGCAGAGAGTAATCCTCTTGGCAGTGCCAGGATCCTAATTAACATTTGGGCACTATTGCCTTTAAAAAAAAATAGGGGGGGGGGGGGGGTTACACTGGATTCCAAGCTAATCTGTGGCATAATTAGAATTAACCTTAAAATCCTACAAGTCAAATTATTTCCTGCACTGCTGGAGCAGACTCGCTGCACTCTGCTTTTTGTCTTTAATCTTGTCCACAGCATACTCTTGTCTAGTCTAAAAATGTGTAAATATAAGTTTAAGGGAATAAAAACTGATTTACTAGCAGGGTCTTGCAGACATTTGTGTCAAACGGGTAAAACAGAATGCCTTGTATATTCTGTATGTTTTTGCATGAATGAATATGAGATGTTTATATATATATATATATATATATATATATATATATATATATATATATATATATATATATATATATATAAATAAAGAAAAGAAGCGAAATACAAATCTATATTATGCAAGTAGATCTGTTTAGCACCCACATTGTATTTTAGTGCAAAAGACTCTTTTGTGAACAGTGGATGTGTGAGCAAATTAATACCACTGGAAGGCAAGTATTACATTTTAGGTACTCCAGTAATTGATGAAAGTATTCACCAAGTTTTAATTGTGAAAAAACACACCTCACTTAGTATTTGAGGTACTCAAAGTTTCTCAAAAAGATACATTTCTATTATTGAGATGAAGTTGCATTTTGCATTCTACAACCCCAATTCCAGTGTGGAAAATGCTCAAAAAAAAGTGATTTGTAAATGTACTTTGACTTGTATTTAAACAAAAAAGTATAAAGACAAGCTTTTTGATTTTTTTTGAAGGTAAATGAATATGAAATTGATGCATGCAACACGTTCCAAAAAAGTTGGGACAGGGGCGATTTAGGACTTATAGCGATGTGACGGGTTGAAATAAGAAGGTGGTGTGAAACAGGTGAGGCGATCTCATCGTCACCGTCTTAAAAATCATCGTGAGTCTGTAACGGATATCCTGACATGGGCTCGGGAATAATTTGGTAAAACTTTGTCAGTTGACACCATTCGCCGCTGCATCCACAGATGCAAGTTAAAGCTTTACTATGCAAAGCAAAGGCTGTACATCAACACTGTCCAGAAGCTCCGCCCACTTCTCTTGGCTCGCTCTCATCTGAGATGAACAGTAGCACGGTGGAATCGTGTTTTGTGGTCCGACGAGTCGACATATCAAGTAGATTTTTGGGCAAACAAAAAAATTCCGCTTGCTAAATTGAACCAACTGGTGTCTTCAGTCAGCGTCCAAACACTTAATACGTGTTATTAAAAGAAAAGGTGACGTTATACAGCGGTAAACAGTCGACTGTCCCAACTTTTTTGGAGTATATTGCAGTCATCCGATTTGAAATGAGTCTATATTTTCAAAAAGAAATTAAATTCACAAAAAATGTGTTAATAATGTGTTTTCAATATAATACAGGGTAAATTGAATTTTCAAATGACTCACCCACCCAGTGTTCCCTGTATAGGCTACGTATCCACCACCATGCTGACTCTTACTACAGATGTGAACATAAAGTCTGTAAGAAGACGGCAAAAAAAAAAATGTGCAAAAGCCAGGAAATGCGGGTCAGCTGCTTTATGCAAATGTAGAATAATAGAATTAACACCGGTTAGTTTCCGAGTCGTTCAGGCGCACACATCGTGCCCTCCATCACCTCCATCACAATAGCAGCCTGTTCATATAACCCTCATTTCAGCTGGAGTAAATAATTTCCCAGGCCGTGTGCTAATGAGATGGGGCCGGGAGCGATTGCGTTGGATTGTAATGGGTTCTGTGTTGAGGGAGAGCGCTGGACCTGACAGGTGAGCATGGCACATATGAAGCTGTCAGAGGCTATGAACTCAGCACCGTGTTACCTCCAGCCTCCCGAGACGAAGCAGGAAGGAAAGACGGATCGTTATAGGTTCAGAGGTCCTGGTGTTATCTCATCAACTTGTGAGAGTTTCCTGATGGTGATGGTCAAGTTCAAGAGTGCAGTGAAGGCAGGAATGAGCAAAAGTGATCTCAGGGGGTCGAGGGTCACTCTCGAGCTTGTGTGAGCAAAATGCAGACGTCACGATAGTGGAACGGGTGGGAAACGTGAGGTCGAGATTAATCTGTGGAGGACAGTTTAAATACTTGAGTATGTAACCATTGGTGCGGTACTAACTGTGCATGAGTAAACCTGAATAGAAATTTTAAAAGAATAAAATATGGTGCAAATAGATTCATCCTTTCCCTTGCCTCTTGCCTGTACACCTTATCTGCACATCATCAATCATTCCATACGCTATCTCTGTATTGCTTCATTCCCGAGCTTTATCCAGATCTCCAACAATCATACAGCAGATACCAATCCAGGAGACATAAAAGGCTACCACCATCACTTTAGAGGAGAGGAGATCATCAACATATAGCACATGTTATACCCAAAAAAAAAAAAAAGACTACATTGACTTGCAAAAATACCCCCCCACCATTCCAAAGCCTGGAACTGAAATGTCATAAATCTACATAAAATAACCCTTTGAAGTAAGAGTAAAAATCAGTACAGTTTTTTTTTTGCAATAGAAAATGTGAATACTTGAATATTGCTGTGACACCCCTATATTAGTTCTGGTTCTTTGAACTTTGTCCTGGAGTTGTTTTGAAAGCTTCTTGGTCTTGAACCCTCTGGGTTCTTCCAGGAGCGGATGTATTTATATTGATGACTCACATGACACTTTAATTGTACACGATTAACTTAGAGGCACCTCCGGGGTTGGGGGTTCGAATCCCGCTTCTGCCCTGTGTGCGTGGTGCTTGCATGTTCTCCCCGTGCGTTGGAGGGTTTTCCTAAGGGGAATTAAGACATGCATTGTAGGCTGATTGGCATTTCCAAAGTATGTGAGAGTGTCTGTGCACGATTGTGTCCAGGGTGTCCCACGCTTTGTGCCCCGAGTTCCCTGGGATAAGCTCCAGGCTCCCCTGCGACTCTGTGTAGAATAAGTGGCATGGATGGATGGATTCTGATGACCCACTCACCCCCCACAGACCCCCTTCCACCCCCCACCCTCCGCCTCCCGACTCAGTATTATTGGAGGGATAGTATAGTCCAACTAAACACTACAAAATGTGGAAAAGTTCAGGGGGGGAATACTTATACAAAACACTGTAGAGCGTTTATGTTTTGTGTATGTGTGTGGTTTGAGTGCTGCATGGACATGGAACCGATAAAGTTCTTTTAAGAACACATAGCTAAACTGTATTCTGTATTCAGGGTCTGATGAAAGTACACTTAAAAGCAAATTCAAACAAAACTATTAATCTCGCTCCTAAAATGTGCGTGCGAGTGTGTACGGGTGTGCATTCTCGTCCTGATACAGTTCAGTGGGTTTTACTTTCAGATGATGAAAGAACAGCTGAAAGCTTTCATGTCTATAATTCAGTTCTTGTAGTTGACGGACACGTTGCTGCTAAAAGTCCATTATAACCATCTCAAAGATCTACTTTGTTCCGCTGTTCTCTTGACGATTTTGATCCCAATGAAAAGGAAACCAAAGGACCAAAATGATTCGACAAACTAATTAAAGCCTACAAGCGAAATACATGCAGAATTAAAAGTACTGTAAGTACAAACGTACTCGCTGAAACCGATTTTTACTGTATGTTTGGGTGAAGAAACCCCAACCCTAACCCTGTTTTAGCTTGACTAATAAAATGGCAGCAAAACAGTTTAAGAAACAAAATTTGTTCAATACTTTTGGCTTAAATAATTTAACAATGAAAAAAGGACAGAACTCTTGGACAAATTATCTACATACAAAAAAATATTAACATATAGTCAGGATGCTGCAAATCAGAAATATGTACAGTAATTGTTATAAACAATACTGACAATACCGGTAATATTGCAGAAAAATGGACGCTTACGTAGTTTATCACGATATCAACATTATATCATCATATTTTTCAGCCATAGCCACGAGTCTCAAAATATCCATTCAAAGCAATGGGAATAAATCTTTAAAAATGTAGTAAACAAGTAGAACCTGATAGCTGAAGCATAAAAAATGAAGTTATTAATAAATATCTTAGTAAAAAGTTTGAATTAAGCAAATTACAATAATATAATTTATAAATAAAAAAAGATTAATATTCCATAACAGCATTCACCAGTGTTTCATTTTATTTTTTATTATATTATTACAGTAATATTTTATATATATATATATATATATATATATACAGACACACAATAGAAAAAGTGAACTTGTAAAAAGAATCACAGCCTTCTGACTGTTGAATGATGGTAATTTGTATAATTTTTATGTTTGTTTGTTTGTTTGTTTTTTACAGGTTTCTATATTCAAATCCGAAACTTCAAGCGACTCTCAGAAGTCTGGAATTGACGTCTTCTCTTCAAAGAAGAGACATGCGACACCTTCAACTTCGGACAAAATACGAACTTGACAACGTTTGCGACCTTCTAAACGAGACAGATTTGATGTCAGGAGTGTAACGAAATAATACGGCCCCTGAAAATCCTGCGTACCGTATATTGGACGCTAATAAAAGAAGCAGTGGCACTTAAGGATAACGATATTGTGCAATATTGTAACACAATGTCTCTTAAGTACGCAGCTGTGGGAAAATAAATGCGGAGATACATTTCATATTGTTCATATTCCATGAGACAAGTTAGTTTCTGTTATTACTCATATTATGGCGGTTAGACTATTTAAGTGTAGAATATTTCTACAGTATATCACATGATTACTAATCACGTATTAGGAGCCTGCAAGGGCCTAATTTCCATTTTCAGTATTGAGATTATGGCACAGAGGTTTAATACTGCAACAAGTACTGACACTGTTGATAATATAATTAGTGTTCAAGCTGTGTGCTATAAGAAATGACAGAACATACAGTAATAAGAGGTTTGTTTCATTAAATGACCGTGTTTCTTTTTGTAGCTGCACAAACCCACATATAAGTATCGATTGCTCTCGAGTATTATGGACTCACACAAGCCACTGAACGCTTGGCTCTCGTAAACCCCGTCGCCTGGTTATTTGCCAGCCACCCTCTACACCACACTAATGCGCTTACTCGTTAGATCGTTTTAATTCCTTAGGAACAATGATTCTTTATTGTTTCCCATTTCACTCTTTGCACGTTCTTCTTTTTGTTCAGAAAATAGTTGTGAAGCAGGAATTATTATGTGAATATCCTGTGTGTAAAAGTGGCTCAACGATGATGTGATAAAAAGTGTATGAGAGAGAGAGAGAGAGAGAGAGAGAGAGAGAGAACATGGTCATTTGAACTACTCCAACAGTTAGTTAATAATAAAATAGTATTGCAAAGATATGCACGTCTGAGGCGGGGAAAATGGCAAACTGATAATCAGGAGATCAAATGAAAAAGTGCTAATCAATTCAAATATGGAATGTTATGGGCACAGTCAGATATAAGGGTGAGTGAAGTGAGAGGGGAAAAAAAATCACTACGAACATTAAATTGAAATGAAAAGAAAGAAAAAAAAACCCACCTCGCAGAAACGCGAGTGCTCATTGGATACACTGACGGATTAACAGGAAATAGGATGCAGGTGAGTTAGAGGATTACAAAGCCAAGACAGAAACTGGACTGAGAGCTGGATACGCCAATTACCAAAGTCATAAATACGTGTTTTGTTTGTTTGATGAATGGAAATTCATTAATAAATACTAGCATTACTATAAAATTCACTATAAAAAGGTGTACTTATGGCGCGTTCGACTTAACTCCGCACCAGGAAGTCTGAATTATGTCATTTTCTAGCTACTAAGTCAGGAAAAAAATAATTCATTGATTATTTCATGGTCTTTATTTATCCACACACCAGTTTATCATCTCAGACAAGCTTTTATTTATTTATTTATTTATTTATTTATTTATTTATTTAGATTGTATTATAATTTTTTTTATATATATATATATATATAAAAATATCATCTGTATTATCTCCACTCAGTAGGTTTCCTTCTTTCACATTCAACCTTCCTGTAATAAGAGGTGGATTTAAACGTTTCTCCGGTCCCATCTCCCTTAACGATCCAGCTATTTCGCGATTCTATTAGAAGTCCCTGGAGACAGCATTATATCTGCAAAAGTACAGCCGTGGCGTTTATGGAAATCAAAAAGCCCAACAGTTATTGAGGCGTTTGGCAGTTTCAATGAGGCTTTATTTGCATTTTCCCCCTTAAGTGTTTGCTTTAATTGCCGACAGCTTTTTCCTGACAAAAAAAAAAAAAAAATGAAAAAATGCAGGTTTTTCTGCCAAATTGGAAGACTTTGGGGGAAAAGGATAAGTTGGTGCGGTGTATTAAAATGAACGCTTTGTCTCGTTTAATTGGAGACGGATCAGGATTTTACTTCTTTAGTGTAACAAATATATATATATATATATATATATATATATATATATATATATATATATAACATTTGTGATGCAGTAGCGTCTGCCATTCGACTTGGAATCTCTTACTTCCATCTTCTCTGGCAGGTTTCAGCCCATTAGATATTTACACTATGCACTTGCCAAATTCATCAGCCCCGACATTTTTGTTTTTTTGTTGCACGACGTAAAATATAAATGGCGTCCTGCCTCTTGGTGTTGGCATGGTGAAATGTAATTTTTGTCCTCATCCACAGTAAAATCTGTCGTTTTTATGCAATTGCTTCTAACTTAACCCTCGTCGTCATGCTGTTATAGTAAAATAATGAACAACAGCGTGGTGTGATGAAGTCATTGTTACCACAGTTTGATCATTTCCCCAATAACAGCATGTGCCATAGTGTTCTTCTTCTTCTTATTCCCGTTCCTGTACTTTTAACAATACTGTTCTACTTTTTATCCGTTTATAGTTACATTTAATGTTGAGGAACGTCCTCAAGACAAGTAACTTCGTCTTTTCGCTTAGGTTATAGCATCAGCCTCTCTTTTCTCCCTCTCTCTCTCTCACTTTCCTCTGACTGTTACAAAGCGTTGACACTGGAGACTCCTTCCGTCTCTCTTAACACGGATCTCGGTGTAAATTAGGTCCCGTTTGACGAACGAGCCGAAGCGGATTCGTTTGGCCCCGTTTTGACGTCGTGTTACGCTTTCACGAATCAGACGCCGATTCGTTTGTACGTCGTTTCACACGCTCGGATACTGTATGCGCTTGTTTCTGTGTCGCTTTGACGAATAAAGGACTTGAGGTTGGAGGAAGCTGCAGGCAGGCACGAGCCTTCTATCTGGAAAGGCCAGATCTCAGATGACCAATTTGAGTTAAGAGCCCAGAGCGTGACAGAAGTCGGTAAAGCATGTAAGTGACCTGGTTGAAAACCCGATGCGTAATGGAACGAGACGAGACAAGGGAAGTGCAGAGCAGGACAGACAGAGCTTTGGGTCTACGCAGGCTATTACGTTTGTGGTATTCAAAGCTACTTAGCTTGAGCAAGTGATGTTGGTCTTATTGTATTATCTTTCTCAACCATCATTGATCATTGACACCCCCCGTCCACCACCCCAATTTCTCCCCTATTTTGTTTTGCCAATTCAGAGCATAGTCCTACCTGCCATATTCCGCGTACATGACCTCACAGATGCGCGCAATTGCCTAGTGTCACTCTGATTGACAAGGGAGAGAGAGTTTGCCCCTCCCATTCAGGAAGAACAGCCAATTTTGCCGTCTTCACTCTGCAAAGTTAGAAAACACATGTAGGCCTCTATGAAAACATCTGTTTTGTTAGCAACAAGCTAGCCAGGTAACATTAGTTATCATGAGTTGGTTGAATTTCTCAACACAGCAAGCTGTACGGTCAGTGTTATAATTAAACCACCTAATACGTCCATGTCGATTAATCTAAACTGAATGTTACCATAAACTGGTTTAGAGCAGTGAAGCGACGTATCAGTTTGTCCATGTTGACATGGCATCATATGCTAAACTCCGGCTTGAGGAAGCTTTCTCGACTTCCCGGTTAGTTTCTTTGGTTTTGCTTGCGTTCAAGAGCGGACCAGAGTCATGCTGCGATGGCGTTCTTGGAGTGAGAAAGCTTAAGGCGGCGCCACATCGTATCTAACAGCTGCTTCGAGAAGACGAGTGTGTGACATGTCTTTCTGTGTGAATATAAAAGGCGTGACAGAGAGACAACACTGAGATCTCTGCTCTGCTTTTGCATTTTTGTTTTTCATTTGAAGTGAATAAAAAGAAGCCTGAAAAAAATTGAACAAGTCGTTCGCTCTGCTTTTATTTCTCATACTTCTAATTATCTGCTTCCCCCCCCCCCCCCCCCCCCACACACAAAGCCTGTTTGACTTTTTGGCAGGGAAGCAAAATAGTAATTAATTCTGCCACAGACCAAATGGCTATTTGCTGATATTATGCTCGTGCATTTATAAAACTCATTTGCATGCACGACGACTAGTTCGAGCTCTCGAGCAACATCAACCCCAATAAAATTTTTATTGCTCGGCTCGCGCTCGGATCGCTTTGAGCCGTGCCCCTTTACCCCGTGGCAACATTAGCATAAAGACACGGCCCATTTCTCCAGCGTCTTCGTATTAAACGTCCCTCATTACGCCGTATAACTCACAGGTCGTGATGAATGTATTCTTAATGCTGTTATCTAGCTGTAATGCAAATTCCGTTCTTATTTTACCTCAGAAGCAACTTTTTATTATGTTTCAAAGCCCTTAAAGCTGTAAAAATAAATAAATAAATAAATAAATAAATAAATAAAAAATTGCGTAGGCATTTGCTTAGATTGATTGATCTAAATCAGTCACTGTCGTTCACACAGGAGCATTTTATCATCGTATACGACGACACAAACGATTGAGTCCTGAATGTGGACATGCATGTTCTTTAAACTGATCAAAACCTAACACTGGAGACTCCTTCCATAAACAACCGATTTAACAACCAATGAGAATTCAAAGGAATATATTCTTGGGGCAGAGTCGTAGACAATCTTCACGTCTTCATACGATCGTTTTTGTCCAAGCGCATCCATCAGACCTCGAAAGTGAGACCAGCTCACGCTGAGACTAGCTCCTTCTCACATCCAGTGAACCGTAGAGCCCGGCTCACCGTCTTTCACACGAGCTCACCTGTAACGTCAAATGAAAGCATTCGGCAACCCCCCTCCCCCTCCCCTCATCTGTTGGACGCGGAAACGCTCAGACTTTATGTGCGTTTCGACAGAAGTGAGAAGAGGAACGTGTCAGTCAGGGTATTCTGCAGGAAGCCTCCAAGAAACACGTTCTCTCTCTCCTGTCAGCTTCTCTTCAAGTGCCTTTTATTTTTATTTATATATATATATATATTTTTTTCGCCCTGTGTTTGTTGTTTTCATCTCAGAGTAAAACGTTTTTTAAACTCATCCCTGCCTACGAATTCCAGAAAAACAGAATAAAAAGCTGATGGTTATTAGTTTACGGGGTGTTAAATATGAAGTCAAAATAATGCTTTATTAAATAGAGATAATGAGATATTATGTTGAAGTAGTGAGAAATATGTCAACACAATGTGTTATCAAGGTAATAATAATAATAATAATAATAGCATGATATCTTGAAAGAACGGGTTGATAAGTAGAAACAAAGAGATATTAAGTCAAAATAATGACATCTTGAAATAATTAGGCATTAAGTCGAAATAACAATAATGAAATTATTATTATTATTATTATTCTCCACAGTTTGTGATTCAGGACTTCCATAATGAAGTAGATAGGGATCATCATAGGAATATCATAGGAATTATAGGAATATAACGTGCAAAAACCTGGAAAACAAGCCTCGGATTTATACGTAAACAAACTAATGACGAGCTGACAGGAAACAGGTGAACACAGTCAGGTAATAAACCAATGACAGGACAGAGGTGGAGGCAAGACTAGTACAGAAACACACATTGCGCATATTGTGACGGAACTCAAAAAGGGTCATTTGTTACACTTTGCCTCTTTTACTTTCTGAGAGAGGAGAGAGGTGTTGAGCGTAGAGTCCGAGTGCTGGATGTCCGGGCCTTGCCCTTTCACGTCCTAGTGGGGCGTTTATGTGGTGAAGGTTCACCATCGAGTGCGTTCACCATGGCTTGACGAGTGTGGTTATGACACTCTGTGTGTGGGTTCTGTATATATGACTCGAACTCATACGGCGACCTTGACATTATCCACCGAGTGCTGGTTTCGACCTTGAGATCTCCAAGCGACGTAAAAGCAGGCAAAGTGGACATTACTTTACATTTATCCTGCTACAGCGTCAGTCCTTCCTGACGTTTGAGCTCTCTTGCGTTTCACTCTGCAGATCGACCCGCATTCGAGGTCGTTTCCCTCGACTTATTTAAAACCTGTAGGCTAATTATGGAGCCTTTCAAGTGGTGAGGAAGATCAAGCTGCGAAACAACAGCAATTAAAAGCTGTAACAATTTCAGCATTAAAACAAATAAATAAATGAGATAAGGTTAGATAAGGGGTTAACAAGAATTCTTGAGCGAGATTTTATGTGACCACAAGCGTTCACCTTTTTTTTTTTCCCATTTCAAATCCATAAAATTAGCATAATTCTATATTCTAACTAACATGTCAGTAACATATTTGTAACACAAGTGACACCTCCATCCATCCATCCATCTTCTGTAGCGCTTTATCCTTTTCAGGGTCACGGGGAAACCTGGAGCCTATCCCAGGGAGCATCGGGCACAAGGCGGGGTACACCCTGGACAGGGTGCCAATCCATCGCAGGACACAATCACACACCCATTCATACACTACGGACACTTTAGACACGCCAATCAGCCTACCATGCATGTCTTTGGACTGGGGGAGGAAACCAGAGTACCCGGAGGAAACCCCCGCAGCACGGGGAGAACACGCAAACTCCGCACACACAGGGCCACGGTGGGAATCGAACCCCCGACCCTGGAGGTGTGAGGTGAACGTGCTAACCACGTGCGCCAAGTGACACCTAAAACAATTTCGTGACGCACGTTTTTGGTTTCTCCTCATTACTTTGCTTTCGTGTTCGCTTTCCTGACTTATGTTTTGAGGAACTAGTGGAGGTAGAAAGCTGGAGAAACGTAGTTCTGGATGAGACTTCAGAGTAGTAGTGCGCACAAAAAAATAATCCAATATCACCGATATTAATTTGTAAAAAATCACTGAATAAAAAAAAAATTAATTAAAGGTTTGTCATTTCCAATTTGTAAAGCAAGTGATCCAAAGCTTGGGGTTAGATCGTGCAACCAGACCATTAAAGCAGGATTCGTATTCGATTCGATTATTATTAACATAATTAATCTTCGGCCTGATCTCATATAAAATGTTGTACTTATTCATTTTGTAACTATGATTCTGTTACACAATTTGACTCAATTTGTCTGAAAAGCTAGGACAGCAAACATCTCCCTTAACATTAACCATTCATAACTCCAACAGTTTTAGAGCTGTGAACTGCCAAAAAAACAACCAACCTTAAATTCAATGTTAAATGTTTGTTTATTTTCCAACTGAAGCGATGCCACGAGTTACACACTACTTAATGAGTCGGGAACATTTTCTTCCTTATTGCTGTGCGTTTATTTCCGGTATCGCCTGGTATGAAGTAAGGAATTTGCACCTCCAGGGTCAGGGGTTCGAGTCCCGCCGGGGCCATGTGTGTGCGGAGTTTGCATGTTCTCCCCGTGCTGTGGGGGTTTCCTCCGGGTACTCCGGTTTCCTCCCCCAGTCCAAAGACATGCATGGTAGGCGGATTGTCGTGGCTAAAGTGTCCGTAGTATATGAATGGGTGTGTGAGTGTGTATGTGAGTGTGCCCTGTGATGGATTGGCACCCTGTCCAGGGTGTACCCCGCCTTGTGCCCGATGCTCCCTGGGATAGGCTCCAGGTTCCCCGTGACCCTGAAAAGGACTAAGGGGTAGAAGATGGATGGATGGACATCACAAAGCACAAAAATGTGGATAAATAACACTTCCACAGTCAAGTCCTTTATGGATACTATAAAAATAAAACTGAAAAAACTCCTGTGTGTGCATTAGTACGTAATGTGGCAGGTGCTCGGAGTTTGGCTAGTCTTCAGAAAATTCTCTCGAACTCAACACCGCATAAACAATTCAACAGCAAAAAAACGAAGGAGTTCTGAGAGGAATGAAAAGAAATGGTGGCTAAGGCACTAATGATCTCTGACTACAGCAACTCCTACTGTGGAGATCATTAGGGTTTAAACTGTTCAGGTTTAAGAAGGATGCGAGGCGGTTTGTCTTCAATCAAAACATTAATGAAATCCCACAACAGGATGCAAGCCTTGGTATCCCTGTTCCACTGCAGGTTCCTCAGCTTATGTGCAATTTAGGAAATGAGAATGTTGTATCCAAAGTAATTGGCTAATAGCATCAATATTCATGGCTCAGGTACGTGCAGTTTTTCCCTCTCACTGCTACTGCCGTTTCCCTTCAGCCCTTATGATGGAGCCACCAGCGCATGACGGAGTTCATCATCTCCACTACACAGCCTAATCTTGTTCCACAAATAGAACAATCCCTCCTCACCAGCACCTTCTTTTTTTATCAACCACCGGAGCTATGCTGTGGATTAGGTTGTATTTTTTTTCCCTCCGAAACATATTACACTGTGGTGGAAAGGTGTGTTGGTCACCAGCTACTAATTTCGAAATATTTTTACATAGTTAACTACTCTTTTAAAGCATTTATCTTAAGCCTTATTTTGGCTTATTTGAAGCTGTGGTACACATCTATTAAAGTAATATGTATTTTATATATTACTATGGGTCACATCCTGGATGGAGAACAATGCAGAACTTTAAATCCTGGTAGATTTACCCTACCTCGACCTCTGTGCTGAAACATATTAAAATACATTGCCTCATGGGTGTTGCTTCCAATTATAATCATCATCATCATCATCATCATCATCCATCCTTCTCCAACCTCCATTGCCATTCATTATCCTCCATCATAACGCACCATCATTCTTCATCATTAATCATCCATCAGCACCCATCATTCTCCCTCATCCATTATCCTCTATCATTCATCATCCATCATAGTCC
The DNA here is from genome assembly GCF_023375685.1 of Ictalurus furcatus. Classification (NCBI taxonomy): domain Eukaryota; kingdom Metazoa; phylum Chordata; class Actinopteri; order Siluriformes; family Ictaluridae; genus Ictalurus; species Ictalurus furcatus. The sequence continues at coordinate 3,207,506 of NC_071270.1, forward strand.
ATCATGTTAAATCCTTCTCTGACATCTCCCATCATCCATGGTCTTTTTCTTTAACATCCTCTGCCCTCTAACATAATACATCATTCTCCATCATTCTCCATCATCCATTGCCTTCCATTATCATCCATTGTCCTCAATCATTCATCATTCTCCATCATCATCCATTATCTTCCATTATCCTCCATCATTCATCATCAATCATCTTACACCCTTCTCCAACATCTCTTATCATCCATGGATATTTTGTTTATAATCCTCTGTCCTCGATCATCATCACTTCTCCTCCTCCATCATCCATCGTCTTCCACCATCATCCATTATCCTCAATCCTCCACCATCCTCCATCATCGTCCATTCATGGTCATACATCATTTCCATCATTCTTTATTATCCTCTGTTCTCTACCATCATCAACCTCATCATCCATTATTCTACATCCCCTGTCATAATACATCATCCTCCATTCTCCATAATCATCCGCATCTATCCTCATCCATTATTCTCCATCGTCATCCTCCATCATCCTCCATCAGTCAGCACCACCACCTTTTGCACATACAGTTCTACCTGCCACTTTTGTTCAGCAGGTGAACCTTAACTACGCATGACGTACACAAGGTGGAGTCAAACTCGAGCGCTCACGGACGGACGAGGTGTAGAAACACTCTTCATCAACAGACCAGCTAAATTAACCCTCTCAGATTAGCCCAAACACCCTTAGCCTACAGCCTGGCACTGAGACCCCAGCTGAGTCTACCTTGAACCCTCTCTCATTCCACACTCCTTCATCACCGCACCTCTCTTATGCACTTTTCCCCCTCCTTCACTCCTACAGGTGTAAATAAATACCCTCTCTATGCTCCAACCGTACCGTTTGTATGATTTGTTCTCGCTTTACTCTAGGCTTACTGCATCACACACTGTGGGCAAATATAATACTGTTCCGCTTTCCACACTCACTTTCATGCATTTTTGAAATGCCAGAACAAATTGGAATTTCTCCTGCAGAAAAGATTAGTCTGTTTGTTGTGTCGGCTGAATTACTTTTACTCCCATGCACTTTTACTGAGTGTGCTTCGTTCAATAACGAATGAAAATTATATAGACAATGAGACATTTATAAGCAAAGTTACAGAAACCCGTGCTTCTGGGAAACGTAAATACCATAAATAGCTGAATATTCTGAAGGGCAGTACTAAATGAAAAAAAAAAAGAAAAAAAAAAGATCTTTAAACAATATAATAACAATTTACACCGATCATCCTGTTCAAAAGTTTACACCCCCCTGTCTCTTAATGTACCGTGTTGCCTTCTTGAGCATCAGTGAATGTTTGCACCTCATGTAATAGTCGTGTACGCGTCCCTCAGTCGTCCTCAGCGTGAAAAAATGGATCTCGACATCATATAGCCGCTGTTGGTAAAGTGTCCGTGGGCAGTTTTAGTGCTCAGGACAAACAAGGGACTCATGAACAACGATCACAAAATATAAAAACGGTTGTTGATCATCCACAGTGTTAAGAATACGAATTAAGAATAATATATATATAGCTGATTTACCTTGAAGAACAAAGTAATGATTGGCTGTTATCTGTAAAGCGTGTAAGGCGGCCCAGCTGTACTAAAAGCACTTCCTTCCATATTTTCCGAACACCATGAATGCACATTCTTCCATTAGGGATTCCTCAGGAACGCTGCCAGAAGTTCTGCATCTCAAAAAGGGTTCCATTAACTCGAGAAATAAAAATAAATAAATAACACAGCAGCAAATAAAATGAACAGATTAACCAGAACGAGAACGGATAGTATGAAGATATAATTCTGGACTGGGATTCAGTACCATATTTCTGTCAACCACAAGTGTTGGTGTGTGTGTGTGTGTTTATGTTTATAAGAATATACTTAAAGCAGCACTCAAGTGTTGATCCTTAAGTGCTTAACATTGCAGATGAGCTCCGTTGCGGTGTCTTCGATTATTAAACTAATCCAAATCAGTTAAATCAACATAGTCTTTGTGATGGAATAATTGCCATTTGTTTCTCTGTACATTCGTCTTTTATTTGTTTATTTTTCGCCCTTGAGCAGTGTTTAGTCACGGACAAAGCTCGTTAACTACGCCTCTAAGGGCTTTGCTGCTCCATTTCACTCTCTCTGGCATTTGAAGGCATTCCCTGAATTGGGCGTTTTATGGATCGCAATTTAAAGGTGCTGAAGGCTGAAACCTGATGCTTAAACAAGCAGCAACGCGTAGGATAAACACCTCTTCGCTTCTGTGAGCGATCGATGGCAAGCCGGAGCAACTAGCTGACAGTGTGCGGTAAAATACTACTACAGAGTCTGTACTTAATTACAGATGGTTATATTATATATAAAGTATTACAAGAACGTGTACCGTGTACTTTGCTGCCATTTTGTACTTCCTTTACAGTTATTAAGAAAAGTACAGCTTTATCAGTGCTTACTTTCAATTTCTATTCTTTTTCTTAGGCTTTAGGGAAAGTTTATATCGGTATCAAGCATCACGCAAGTATCGAGTATCGAGTTAAGCTGCCAACCCTTTATACAAGCCTTTATCTGAAAAAAATATGGGTTAATATCTATTCCCGTTTTCATTTCTTTAAGAAAATTCTCTTAGAAGTGTTGCGGTTCGCAGCACAATCAATTGACAAGTAGATAAATACTGATTTTGACTGATCGGCTGGGTCAATGTGAAATGCTAACAGCTGAGTCTAAGGCTAACACTGCTGGGGAATTCAGTATTTCCCCAGACAGAATGAGAGAAGTACAGTAAACCTTGCAAAAAGAGCCATTTTACTTCAGATTTTTAAGGAATCTGCAAAGTACTCAACGGTAAGCTTGGGCTAAAGTACTCTCACATCAGGACAAAACAACACCGATACGTTTTCCCTCTCCTGTGATTATCAATCATTTAGACTCTAATCCAAATGAGCATAATTAGCATTATTGATCTCTACTCCATGTTAAAACTCTGATAGATTAGAGGTATCAGTTCACTTCTCTGTCTTACTTTTCACCAAAGCTCCAGCCAAGCAATCCGAAGCTGCTTACTTAGACAGGATGAAGATGTAGGCGATTCCAGGTCCATTAAAATGATTCATTATAGATGAGGGGGAGGGGTGGGGGTGCGGGGGGGGGGGGGTGTTTATTGGTTTTTATTCTTTACCCACTTATTTATGTATATGTTTATTTATTTTTTAGCCAGGAGGCACAAATCATCAGGTTCTCCCTGGGCATGGCCATTAGCCTGACATTTAATACCACACAGACTTCTGAAAAGCTGCATTCAAAACCGCCAGCCAAGTCCTCACTGAGGTAATGAAGTTAATGTATGGGTGGTGTCATGATTCATCGCAGTCTGTCACTTCGTTCCCACCGAGGACTGCGGAGCATGACCGTGACTAGAGCCAGACAGTCTCCACTATCTTCGTCTTTCTTCTTCCTGACAAGCAAAGCTCAGCCCGATTGGATACTACGTCAGCCTTGTCTCCTACACTTAGTCTCTGCCACACTTCTGTCTACTACTACATCCACATGCTTTCTCTCATTTGGCTCATGATGAGCTTAATATGTAGGTGGTTAATTTAATCAGTAGTGTCACAGAGTGAAACGATGTGATCATCCCGGACTCAAGCCTGCGCCACAGTACGCCTCTATCCATGTATCATCTCGGAGGGTTTTAACACATCAAAAGCTGCGTTGTTGTGTCTTAGATCACAAGGCAGCTCCACCCGCCAAACCTCAAAGCAACAGCCATAGCTGTGCTGTTTTACTGAGATTTGAGACTTGGACCTCCAAGCAAGTTGAATAGAAAGCTGTAGAAGGTTAATAGTAAAATCACAAGTACAAAGTTCTAAGCAAGCAAAAGTTCAATATGGGGATCAAGAAGTAAAACATGGGAGTATAGTCCTAAGGCGAAATCAGATAAACAGTCCAAGGTCAACAAGTACAAAAAACATTCTATCATAATATCATAAAATACTAGCTCAGATCACAGTCGATAAGTCGGCAAGACTAAACGGATATAGGATTGATCTGTAGCTGCATTTCAGGCTTTAAAAGATTGGCTTTCTAGTGGCTCCAAACTCATGCCTCCAGACTCTATTTGTAGTTGAAGATGATGTGTTTGGAAATTGCATTGTCAAACGGTTATGCAAACAGAGTATTTACTATAAAAAAAAAATAATCTAGTAAAGAGACAGAAACTGAAGGCAGAATGCCATCATGGACGACTCCCAGGACTAGATCCTGTTCAGATGGTCTGTTTTACTCGGTCCACTAGAGATATCTCAAGAATTCCAGCTCACCATTATCTCATTAGGCTTTTGCCATCTCAACTGGTTTGAGCCTGAGCTATGTTTGGATCACGGAATTGGATATGGAATTGTGTAGGTTTTCCTCACGTCTTCTTGGATCTCCGGGTTCCTCCGACCCCCCAGGTGGACCGACTATTGAAATTATCCTGTGGTGGGAATGTAGATGTGCAAAACACCTTCCGATGGACTGGTGTCCACTTCATGTTGTATTCTTGCCTCATAGCCAATGTTCCTGTGATCTGGGATCACTAGACTTCAAGCCACTGCAACACTAACCATAATAAAGAAATTTCCAGTGATGAATAAATGATCCGTTTATTTTTTTAGCAGGTACGTGAGGGAATACTTACAAAGATCTGGCTATAATAGAAAGCCCAGGAATCGCAGTAATTCTTGACCTATCCTGATTGAGACCATTTGGTGACCATCTTTACCTTTTCTTATCTGTCTCTGAGCTAGGATGTAGGCAAGTGTGAAAATGTGGTGAATTCATTTAAGACGCCATCTTGGTAAACGATGAACGTAATAAAGGCAACAGTAAAGGCAACCCATTTTGGATTTGAAGGTGCAGGAGCGTTGACAAGACCATACAGCATCGCTAGTTATTCATAATATATAATATAAACATCTTCCGAGTCCTTGTACCCCGAGTCCCCTGGGATAGGATCTAGGCTCCCTATGACCCGCTGTAGAATACGCAGAACAGAAGATGGCAACAGAAGATGGCATGCCACACCTCCTGCTATATACAGGTGCAATCATAATGATTCGACCCCCCATTGCGAATCAGGTTTATCGTCAAAATGTACAGACTTCCAGCTGTTTGCGATGAACACATCAAACAAACGCGATCGAAATAGTTCGACACGACGAACGCTTCAAGTGGTTTCCCAGAATTCAACTGAAAATGCGACTTATAATGACTTCTCCAGTCTCAAAATTATTCAAATCCTTCATGGCAGGCATCGTCAGTACTTACTAGAGCTCCTCTTGCTGTTATGACCTACTGCATACGAGATGCAGAGCTTCTGGCAGCGTTCCTGAGGAACCTTAACCCATTCCTCATGAGTAATGGCCTCCAGTTCAGTAATATTCTTGCGTTTGCGGGCTTCAAACCACCTTCTTCAAATGATTTGATCATTGCAAACGGCTGAAAGTCTGCCCATTTTGACAATAAACCTGAGTTGCAATGAGTGGTGTTGAATCGTTTTGACTGTATTTGATTTGGCAGGTAGTGAGGATTGCGATTAAAATGACCTCAGTGAGACGATAACATTTATTCAAGCATCTTCACACTCAAAATGAAGCCAGAAACGGCCATATTTCATTGTAGGTATCCTCTTGGCTTTTTGGATACATGTATAAGTATTAACGCGTTTGCACGTCACTTTTTATTTCGACATCTAAAGGAATGACGGCTGTGTGGAATTTCAGCCTGTGGTTTACCAAGAGCGAGATTAGCCGTAGAAGGAAACCGTAAAGGCTGAACTGAAACGTGTTACGATCCACTGACGCGGCAATTAACTGACCACGCCGACTCCCTTAACACAGCTTCCTTAACTCTCTGCTGTCGTTATGTGTATAGATTCTCACTCCATTTACCATCCTGCCACTCTGATTGAAGCAATCAGGTCTCGTTAAGTGGGTTCTCATGATTGCTTACAGTTCATTTGGCTAGAAAAGAGGCATAATTACTGATAGCTGTGTGCAACTTAACCCAGCATGAAAGTGATTAATCTCTCTCGGTCATATCCTCCTGTCAGAAAGGCATCTCCAGATCCGAGACAAGCTGAAGGTACATTAGAAAATGGGTCACATTTTCCACAGTGGTTTTTTTCTTCTTCTTCTTCTTCTTCTTCTTCCTGAAATTGCTTCACCTCGTCTCATTTCTGCAGATGGATCAAGCACCCCATGGACCCATGCATCACCTAGACTGTAAGAACAGCAATTTGGTGACACGGAGCCAGACTTGTGTTAAGTAATATTGGAGTCTTTCTGCTGATGTAAACAGCAATTAAACCAGCGGCCATTGATTCAGTCCGCTGGTCAGCGTGAAAGAGATCTATCGACTGGCCTGTGATAAATTGTCAATTTGGGCTCATTACGCTGAGGCATATTTGCAAACATGGCGGTAATGCTGATTGATTAGATGATTGAAGCACTGTCTGGCTTGAGGAAGGAAGGCTTGGAGGAATGATTTTTGGAGCTGCCTTTGATTATTATGGCATAAGGAAATCGTTATAAAGGAATCATCAACGGACATGAAAAAAATATCTTTTAGAATTATAGTACCATGCAAACGGTTCGGACACCTACTCATCTACTCATTTTTACTTTCCTCGTCATTTATCATATTCCACAGCACTGTTGATTATTCGCTCTGATTGGTCAGAACGGACAGCTTGCTGATGCTATATCAAATTTTATTTAGCGCCTAATCAAGTCACCATCTCTGGAACTGCTCCTGCTCACGCTTCCCTCATCTTACTAGCGCTCCCTTTGTCCCTTTCCACTTTTTTTTTTTTTAACCCCCATTCTCACCCTCTTACTTTTCAGTCTCTGTGGAGTAGTCAGGAACTGCCAGCTGTTTGTTGGCTTTGATTTCAACTTGCCCCAGATATGCTCTCTAATGAGCCGAGTGCTCGATCAATAATTCAGCCGAGTGGGAACGAAAACCGGGGTGATCACAGTGCTTAAAGAGAGACCTACATTTTTCTCTTTTTTATTAGCTGACCTTTTGTAGAGTTTATATATATATATATATATATAACATGAGATAATAGACCTATATCGTCTTTATATGGACAAGCTTGCGATGAGACCATTGTTTAGCTAATAATTTATAGATTATATAACAATTCATTGCTATGGCAACAACAGGAAGACCGCTGAATACAGCATATGGATCCATAACAGAGAAACACACCAAGGTTTCACGTAGCTCTGCGTTCAAATTAGCTTGTTATATATTATATAATAAAGAACATGGAACAATTGATGCTGATACCAAATGCTGACATTGGAGACTCCTTCAATAAATGCTAAATAATCATTCACCATATAATCTATCTATCTATCTATCTATCTATCTATCTATCTATCTATCTATCCATCTATCTATCTATCTATCTATCTATATGTCAGAATCAAGAAATCCATAGCACTGATAGTAAATCTGGTTAAAAGGTTTGATTAATTGATTTAATTTTGGAACGATTGTTAGTAATATCCGCATAAATCCCATTTTACTGTAAAATTCTCTCTCAGAAAATTAGACTCTGCCGTCTGATAAGACTTAAAAGACTTCCACCTAAAAAAAAAAAAGTAAGAAAGACTTGCAAGACATACTGTAGACGTAATTTAAAATTTTTGCCAAATTTCCGTAAAAAGACAAGTTTCACCAAAGAGCCAGTTTTGGTTTTCCACATTTCCTCCCTAATTTACAGTTTTTTGCTTTTAAAGCTTGCCACAGAGCTGCACTCAGTAATTAGATTTCCTCCTCTTAATCCTTCTTTCTTATCTCTTCCGTAAAGAACATTTATTCTCAAGTTCACATGCTGAATAAACCGCTGTGTAAAGCCAACGAGAGGGACGTATGAGCTTCGGCAACTTGAAGTTGCTACATTCCTGGATAACTCGACCTCTGCCCTTCACTGTTTGGTAGAGTTGTTTCAATCCCTTCTCATAATGAGGGTCATGGCTGAGATCGATACCCAGAGGCTCTCGACTCTCTAATAATTATGCTGTAAATTAGAAACGTGTTAAAACCACACGCTTCATGTGGGAATAATTAATAATCCAGTGCAGAGGAGAAGCTGCCATTGGGATGGGGATTCGCGGTTTCGTATCTCTGAGGACACGCTGTCTCTTGCATTCAAAGTAAAGTGACAAGAGGTGATTTATCAAACTTTCCCTGTTCCCTCTAGGGCTCCCTTCAGAAAAAACAGCATCCTTCTTTCATACTCGAAGCCGCTCAGTTAATTGAAAAAAGCTTTTATCCAAAACAACTTGCTGTACAAATACAATACAAGCGTGGAGTCGAGCAGCTGATGGTTAAAGACCTTGGTTTAACAACCAGCTGCAGCTTTCTCTCAATCTTCAACCTTGTGCCCAAACCAGTAATCCTCCAGGACGCCAATATATATTACTCATAGCTCTTAACTGTATAATTGCACAACATCAGAGGAATGATGGCTGACTGCTCAGGTGCGGATATGAGGGCAAACGAACCAACAAACAAGAAAACAAACCAACCAACAGACATGCAAGTTAGCCAACCAACAAACCAACAGGCAAACAAACCGAATAACAAACCAACACACACGCAAGTAAACCCACAACAAGCAGACAGACGAGACAACAAACATGCAAGTTAGCCAACCAACAAACCAATCAGCCATCAAGCAAACAAACAAACCAAATAACAAACCAACACACATGCAAGTAAGCCAACAACAAGCAGACAAACAAACACACATGCAAGTTAGCCAACCAACAAACAAAAATAAACCAACAAACAAACCAACAAACCAACAAGCAGGCAAACAAACCAAATAACAAACCAACACACATGCAAATAAACCCACAACAAGCAGCCAAACAAGACAACAAACAAACAAATGAACCAACCAGCCATCGAGCAAACAAACAAACAAACAAGCAAGTGAACCAACCAGCCATCAAGCAAACAAACAAACAAACAAACAAGCAAGTGAACCAACCAGCCATCAAGCAAACAAACAAACAAACAAACAAGCAAGTGAACCAACCAGCCATCAAGCAAACAAACAAACAAACAAACAAGCAAGTGAACCAACCAGCCATCAAGCAAACAAACAAACAAACAAACAAGCAAGTGAACCAACCAGCCATCAAGCAAACAAACAAACAAACAAACAAGCAAGTGAACCAACCAGCCATCAAGCAAACAAACAAACAAACAAACAAGCAAGTGAACTAACCAGCCATCAAGCAAACAAACAAACAAACAAGCAAGTGAACCAACCAGCCATCAAGCAAACAAACAAACAAACAAGCAAGTGAACCAACCAGCCATCAAGCAAACAAACAAACAAACAAACAAGCAAGTGAACCAACCAGCCATCAAGCAAACAAACAAACAAACAAACAAGCAAGTGAACCAACCAGCCATCAAGCAAACAAACAAACAAACAAGCAAGTGAACCAACCAACAAATAAACCAGCCATCAAGCAAACAAACAAACAAACAAGTAAACCAACCAACAAACCAACCAGCCATCAAGCAAACAAACAAACAAACAAGCAAGTGAACCAACCAACAAACCAACCAGCCATCAAGCAAACAAGCAAGCAAGCAAATGAATGAATTAATTAGCAACAAAATTTTGGATGCTAAATATTTTGATACACACAGTATTTTTTTTTGTCTTTTTTTTTTATATGTTGAAATTGTCATACAAAATAAAACAAGATACCTTGCTGCCTCATGGTATACAGAGACAATACATCTTCACTCGCTTTCCAGATCCTCTTAGTTCAAGTTGTTTCTACTTAAGTGCCTTCATTTGTTTCGGAGAAAGTAAAAAAAAAAACAACAACAAATGATAATAATAATAAAAATACTACTTAGCTTAGAAGACTTTGCAGAAAAAGTTCACCTCTGTACTGTAGCTCTTTGGCTTGCATAATCAGTTTTGAATAGAAGCATAATCAGTGTGTTTGTTACTTTGAGAAGGCACTCTCTTTAATCACGGCCATTTTAAAAAGCTATTTTTTTTTTAATTCTAGTTCTGTAATTAGCAAGAAAGCCACAACTCCAATTAACCCTAATGAAAAGTCACTTCCATGAAAGCGGAAAGGAATTAACCGGCCTTTTTTACTTTGTTTGTTTTCGGATTGTTCTTTTATCTTCAAAGAACATTTCTGATCAATGTTTTATTAGCAGGTAGTGCGAGAGCGACCTCACAGCGCTGGCCTTGCAGAGTCGGTGTATCCGAAGCTGAATTCCTCTGACTCATGCAGATTTTCCTCTGCTGATCGTCCCCATAAGGAAACGTGGTCAAGTTCCTCCACTCGGACAGAGCAGAGCGCTCACCCCGTTTCACCTTCTCCTACGCCGTCTTCAATTGTTTTGATTGATTTGTTTGTTTTTATTCTTAATTCAGGGGGTTTTTTTTTTCCGATCGACAAATTCATCGATTATTCATGAAACCGAGAACACACGGGTCTGAGAAACACATCCAGGCCTTCTGCATGGACCTTGGGTCTCAATTTGACGAACATCTGTTGCTGCAGGTTCTTGTTACTGTAAATGAATCGTCAGCTTCTGACCAACCAGAATGGTGAGTTCAAGGAGAGGAGCGGGTGTAGCTTTGTGTAGCTGTCGATCAAGTACGGCCCACTCGCCTCTTTCCTCCTCTTCTTGCTTCATAAGCACAGTATTATCAACAGAGCAACACCATCCATTTAATTACGCCAATTAGATTGCATTAATTATTGACGGCGCGGGAAATACCTACAGGACTTTGTACCCAAGTTCAAATGGGATTATAGAGAGGAGAGGAAAAAAAAAACAAGAGGAAGAAGAAAAAAAAAAACCTTCATTACCTAATGTCATATTCATGCGTATTTTTTTGTTGTTGTTTTTGTTTACATGAATATTTAAAAAACGAGGCGCAGTTTATCACTCCGCATTCTACCGCATGTCCAAGAGCAAAACTCATCACGGCTCTGTTTACAGAGATCAGTTCTTGATTATAGGGAACAATAGCATCCTAATTTTACTGCGCTTGCTGAGAATAATAGTCTGTTTTGCCCGACACCATGGTAAGGCTTGTGTGAGGTTTCAGTGATGAAGAGAAAGTGGGTTTGTATTGGTTTGAGAGGGCCACGTACAAAATTGGGATCAAGTGCAGGGATAGTGCTGGAAGTTTCTTTCTTTTCAGCACAAAGTTTTAATCGGTCTCATTTATACCACAGAAAGAAAGCTTTTTCTCAAGCGGCTTCAATAAAGCCAGAAAGGACTAAAGCCAAAGCAAATGGAAAGGATCAATAAGAGAAGATTGAAGCGTTCGCCGGAAAAATTTTCCACTGCGATTTTGGAGCGAGAGTCGGACAATGCTACAAATTTCGGCTCAGAAAAACCCCAAAAAACTATCCAGAGAGCGCTAGCGTTCATTCGTTCATCTTCGGTAGCCCTGGAGATGTGAGGAAACCACACAGAAAGTCTTAGTGGTTAGCACGTTTACCTCGCACCTCCGGGCTTGGGGATTCGATTCCCGCATGCCAGTCTGCATGTTCTCCCCGTGCCTCTGAGGTTTCCTCCGGATACTCCGGTTTCCTCCCCGAGTCCAAAGACATGCCTTGTAGGCAGTCGGATGGTTCATCTACGAATCGTTTCTTTCGTAGACGGAACTATGACGATACTGCGTTACAGGATGGATTTATTAGCAAAATTTGTTTCGCCAAGCATAATCACAGCTTTCTTTCTCCAGAGAGAGTTCACTTTTATGTATTCCTACCTTCCAAATAAATTGAAGCCAATAAGACGATGTGGATGCCAAAAATTTTTGCCTTACTTTCCCTGAAAAAAAAAAAAAGAGGTAGGTGATCTTCTGTGCAGGGTTTTTTTTTTTTTTTTAAACATACATTAGATTGCTATATTCATATACAGTAAACTCTAAATTTGTACAATAAATGATTCACTTTTGGCCTCACAGCTTACCTGCAAGAAAGATGAATATATCAGTTGAGAAGAAGAAAAGCAGTTAGTCAGTGAGAAAATGAAGAAAAAAAAGAAGAAAAAAAAAAGAAAGCTGTTTGCCATCTACAACAACAGTAGAATTCAGTTAATCACAGCTAATATTCAATATCGATGTTACATTTGTTGTTTTTCATGCACCATCCCCCCCCTCCCTGCCCGAATTAAAGTCTGCATACATTTGCATGTGGTAAAGTGAGATTCATAACTGCCTCTCTGTTTCCGTTCATAAGTAATTACGTTTTTAAGCAGCAGGAAAACTTAACCCATGCTGATTAGCGCTGAGGAAAGTGCCTTCGGTGTTTTTTGTTCCTTCTGCATAATAGACTGCACGTAGATGCATCATACCAGGAATAATAAGCGGCTGAAGATGATATTTTCTTGCGATATTGCTATGCTTCACTGTTCCTGCCGTGATAAAACATTAAGGGATGGCTAGGTAAGGAGCGTATATCATGGCTGGGTAAGCTGGCCGTCCTGGGTGAGATATCCCCGTCCTCGCTTTCCTTGATCGCGGCCAGGTGTCTTTTTTCTTGGTAGCAAAAATGAAGAAAAAAGAGGAGAGTGAACGGTGGAGCGCAGGTTCGTCTCATGCTTGAGTGGTCCAATGCAGAGAACCTCAAACATCTTCTCTGAAGAAACTGAGGATCGAGTCAGAGAGAGACAGCATGTATGAGCAAAAAATGTTGACCTCATCCACCATCGTCTTCTCTTCCTGTCTGGTCTGAGGGCCATCCTTTCCTTCCTCCATATACCGTCTGCCAGACGGGATGCCTTGTTAAAAATCATTATCCTCCAGCTCCTCCAGCCATGGCTTGTTTACTTTTGACCCTTAATTATTTATACTCCTGCATATGCTTGGACTCATGAGGCGTTCCGTTCTTGTGGTTCTTTGAGGTTAAGCTGGATATGGGAGCTCTTGATCTGTTTTTCACGGCGTCTTCTCTTCTCGTCAATATCGGTCGTCCAATATCAGGGTCTTCCATGGTCTGCGAGGCTTTTTTTTTTTTTTTTTTTTTAAATTGGCGAGCTCACCCTTTCGTTTTTCTTTAGAATTCATTTTGATGTATGTCTGTATTACAGTTTTTTTTGTAGAGCTAAAAAAAATAAATAAATAAATAAATAAAAAAGTCTTCCACTTTCAAAATACATTCAAAATACACCAGTACTCTATTGGAATACATATGATACCATATGTTTAGATTTACAAGCCCTTTGGAATTCGCTGCATTTCTGTATTAATTACTCAAATCACACAAATCAGGCCTGATAACTAAGTCATGGGGGAGGGGGCGGCTGGGGGGGCGGGGGGGTATGTGCGCTCTTGTATTGATCTTCTTTTAGCAACAACAACCCGCACCAATCCATTTCTAGAGTTGCTTATCAGACGTGAATGGACCTAAAGGAGCAATTTTAGACCATTCCTCTCTGAAACAGTGAAATTTATTGCTTGGGCGGGTTCATAAGGCCACAGCCGCTCAACTGGGTTAAGCTTTGGACTCTGTCTTGGTCGTTCCAAGACACAAACTTTCTTATTTGTAAGCCATTGTGTTAATTAAATTGTGTTTTTTGGTTGTTTTTTTTTTGGGGGGGGGGGGGGGGGGTCATTGTCTTGTTGCACCATTCAGCTTCTATTAACATTTAGATGGCACATATTGTAAAATAAATAAAGAAAGAAAGAAAGAAAGAAAGAAAGAAAAGAAGTAGAAATAAAAAAAGGCCCTGTGGCAGCAAGGCAGGCCCAAACTATGATGCACCCACCACCATGCTTCACCACTGTAAAGAGGTTTTGGTGTGCAGTGGGTTTTTTTTATTATTATTATTATTATTATTTTATTTGTCCTTCAAACATAGCACTGAACATTTGACCTTTTTCAAAATGGTCTAAAATTTTTTTTTTTTTTTTTACAAAAGAATGCCAGGATAGCAGTCTGTCACCTAAATCATAACAGAAGTTGGATGATGTAACAAGACGGCCCAAAACACACGAGTAAATCTCCAACAGAATGGTTTTCCGATGGCCGAATTTCTGTATAAAACTTCTCGAACCCTATCGAGATAGTGAGGCAAGACACATGAAATACCGATCATCTGACGTCTGAATCATTTTAGATGCACGTATGGTCGAAAATTCCATTGTCCAAGTCTGCCCATCAGATACAGGAAATGTTTCCTAGAGATTTTTGAGTTTCTACCAGTCATAAAATATTAAATACAATCATTTCACACAGCTTGGACTATAAATGATTCATCAGAGTGTTCGACAGAGTTGTGAAAAGTACAGCGGTTTATATGTTGTTATTATTATTATGCATATCTATTATTATTATTCGTCAATTATTCAAGTGCAGAGGGTTCTAGCAAATAGTGAAATTGTCACGTTATGGAAATCATTTAGTAACAGTAATTTTCCAGGTTTTCCAGGCTGTCTCAGAACTCACACCTTCTGCCTCCCACTCATTGAGATTTATTTGTGCATGATGACTGAGATAGTTCCGGCCAGTACATGTTCCAGCCACTGTGCTTTATCTCCTGGAAAAAGAAACACACATTACTGCTTGTAAGTCGTAGGACCTCTGGGTGTTTTAGGGGAAAAGAAATCATGCAGTTGCCAGGACAATGGAGCTTTATCATATATAAACTAGTTTAATGTCCGCATACAGAACTGGACGGCTAACCGGAAAGCAATGGAGAGTAAACAGAGTTCTTTACCTTACCACACATACCTTGTCATCGCCTACGTACGATTCAAACTGAGGCTGTCAAAGTCGAATGTTTTGGTGCATTTGATCGAGGAGCTCCATTCTCTGAGGATTCTACTTCCCCAGCATGTTCTGAGAGTGCATTTGATTCTGTGGCCCTTTGTGGAATGAGCACAAGAGGAGTGAGGCCTTCAGGCAGGCAGGCATGTGGAGAAATTCGACTTTACTGGATTAGTTGGATCAGGGTTCCCGCAGGACACGACAGAAAAAGTGGAGTGAGCGGGAGGTTTTTACTTTCATGTGTGTGAGCAGTCGGATATTAAGAAAGCTCGTGTTTGATTATAGAGTTCATTCATTCGTCCTTAGTAACCGCCTGGTCGGGGTTGTGGTGGTTAATTTAACCTGTCTGTCCGTCCTTCCATCCATCCGTGCGTCCGTTATTAGATCATCATTAGTGCGATGTCTCATGGGGGGAACGGTGGCTTAGTGGTTAGCACATTCGCCTCGTGCCTCCAGGGTCGGGGGGCTTGGAACTTGCATGTTCTCCCGGTGCTTCGAGGGATTCCTCCGAGGGTTTCCTCCAGGTACTCCGGTTTCCTCCCCCAGTCCAAAGACATGTTCTGTAGGCTGAACGGCATTTCCAAAATGTCCGTAGTGTATGAACATGTGTCCGATTGTGCCCTGCGATGGGTTGGCACCCCATCCATGGTGTCTCCTGCCTTGTGCCCCGAGTTCCCTGGGATAGGCTCCAGGCTCCCTGCGACCCTGTGTAGGATAAGCGTTATAAAATATGCACGGATGGATGGTGTAATATCTCAAGAACAAGTGCTCAAATGTCCGTAAGATTGATATGGAATTAGTATTGTAATCAGCGATTCGATTCTGGACCCGATCCAAACAGGGTCAAGGCCACAGCAAGGAGAGGTGTCTGAAAAGAACTCGACTCGTTGGAGACCCAAGCATCTCTGTCAACGTTGTTGGTGTCGAGTTCTACTTGTTGAAACCAATTATCAACCGGCGTGAAGTGTCAGAGCCAGAATTCATACACCGTGCTGACATTTCCCTCTGGGTTTTTCTCAGTGTTTTGCAGATTTTCCAGCAGCATAGAAGTAGGGTTCATGTTTAATTCAAGAAAAGACGAAAAAAATAATAAACGACCCTTCAAGTTTAGGGTCACACTTTCGCACTTTCGGGTTTAAATCCAAATTCAGGAACAGATACGGATAGTTGGAACGCTAAACAGATACGGATAGTGGCATTATGATACACACCTACAGAAACTACATATGGAAGTAAAGTAGAATGAAATTCTTTCCTTAGTATGCTCGCGCTTGTTAGGAAGCCGGGGTCAGTTATGATACAGCATCCCTAGAGATGTCAGGGTTAAAGGCCCTGCTCAAGGGCCCAATCTTAGCATGAGTTTGAACTCATGAACGTCTCACCCCTAGCCCAGCGCCTTAACCCCTGAGCCACCATTGCCCCAAATCTTTCTTTGGTAGAGTCAGGTTTTATACTAATATTTTTCCAGTAATAATAATAATAATAATAAGCCTGACTCCCAGGCATGAACCACTTTAATTAGTACCTGGTGCAATCAGCATTATTTAATGGCACAATAACAAGTCATGATTCTGTTTAAAGGCACCTACTTTTCATACATAATATTGTTTCCCCCCCATTCTCGTAAGTATCATACTCGGCCCTGACAAATCTCTTACATCTCTATTAAATCCTGACAAATTAATTTCTCACTCGCCGACTTCCTTTTATACTCCGATGAATACTCTTGTCCTTTTATGAACCGTAGCAGTTCTTTTCCCAGTGTCATACACACTAGGTGGCAGTAAAATTCTAAGATGCCTTAACTGAAGCGACACTAGACGTCTGTTTTGGAATAAATCGAACACGGGCCAGCTTCAAGGTGTGTGAGGAGAGCTGTCGACTGTGAAGTGATGTATGCCGTTAATTTTGAGATACAGGCAAGGAAAAAAAAAAAGAGCGAGAAAGAGAGAGAGAGAGAGAAAGACTAGAACTTAAAGATCAGTGTATGTAGGGATAAGAGGGTGTTATGAGCTGGAAGACTCTCATCTGTCTTTGCTAAGCTGTGAAAGTTAAAAATGAAGTTATTTTCATTCGGGCTGGCGTTTCTATAAGCAGTATGTGCGAGCATGCAGATTTTTTTTTTTTTTCCTAGAATAAAAACACCATGCAGCCAGACTCCTTTCAGTGCATGTACAAGTGAATCGAAATTCATTTCCATAATCGTAGGCCGCCTCCTATAGGGTTTTTACTTTTTCTTTTTCTTTTTTTATGGCTTCCCATCAATGCCTAATTTCCCCAGTGATGTCTTCTGCTCACTCGAAGCCTCCTAATCATCTGCAGGCTAGATTTATGAGACCGATAGACAGAGAGACAGTGGATTTTTCAATATTTTCAACAGCTTTTCATTAAGTAAGTAAGAACGAAAGAAAAGGGTGGGGTGGGAGGGGGGGGAGCGAGTGAGCTGCTCTAAAAAAATGTTTAAAAATAATTGGCCATCGTGACAATGAGATCCTTCACGGTCTCTACTCGAGATCTTTCACGAAGAAGCGAGACAGGTGAAACGAAGACGGTGACCGTGGGCCGTCTGTGATGTTTAAAATAATTGTAGGCATTATTAATGATAATGAGTCTTTATCGATTACAGACATATGCACAGTGAAATTCTTTTCTTCGCATACCCCAGCATGTTAGGAAGTTGGGGTCAGAGCGCAGGGTCAACCATGATACAGCGCCTCAGGAGCAGAGAGAGTTAAGGGCCTTGCTTAAGGGCCCAACAGTCGCAGCTTGGCAGTGCTGGGGCTTGAACCCACCCCCGACCTTCTGATCAGCAACCCAGAGCCTTAACCATCAAACCACCACTTGTGGTGAAGCCTTTCACTTTAGATTCATGTGCAAATGCCCAAATAGCGTTTTCCTCAACCAAAATGATGAAAGAGCAAGCTGTTCCAAACCTCAACGCTAGGAGAATACAGAAGCAGATATTTACCTTTAAGTTAAGTATTCCTTAAGATATTGTATTCCTGGTGAGAGCAATAATGGAGCGCCTGGCAGCGGCGTCCTTGTTTTGGCACTAACCCCCATTGGCATGGAGACTCCTGACATGATTTTCTGTAATTTGGACCGTCAGTGCTTCCAGTAGGACTCCAGTACCTAACATATTAGATAATGTATTAGAACGAGTGCATTAATATAAACATGATTTGCAGCTGCACTATAGATAGAGCTGATGGTGCATCAATGTAACAAACATTGAGAGGCAGGATTTGTCTCGCACCTCTGGGGTTTGGGTTTCGAATCCCACCTCCGCTCTGGGTTTCCTCCAGGTTTCCTCCCACAGTCCAAAGACGTGAACTATAGGCTGATTGGCATTTCCAAATTGTCCGTCGTGTTTGTGAGAGCTTGTGCCCTGCAATGGGGTGTCACCCCGTCCAGGGTGTCACCCCCGTCATTCCCCGAGATCCCTGAGATAGGTTCCCCACGACCTTGTGTAAGATAAGTGGTATGGAAAATGGACGGATGAATTGAGAAACTATCCGAAAACAAGACGGTAACGTTGACGAGACTAGAGCACAGCAGGTTATATAAAGACACCTGGACACAATCAGGAAACACACCAATGACAAGGAAGCACATGAAGTGCGAATCAAAACGAAACATGAACAGCACAGAATTCTGAATTCTGATTAGTCAGCCCTGCTGAAAAAACAAACAAACAATAGACTACCCTCATAGAATTTGTAATGTTTTTAATGCTTATAATGGGAATTGTATTGGTTTTAGTGGAAACTGTAATGGTCCTTGTGGGTCCATGTGGTGTTGCCTTCTACTGGTGGCATGTTATGTCTAATGGATACCATTGAGGACCGATAATGATAACGGTTTTAATGGTGGAATTTGTGACAATCAACATCTCCCTGCTGAAAAAAAAAAACACAACAGAAATTCTAATGGTTTCCACTACAAATACCATTCCAAACCATCAGCTAATCATTAAAACCATTACTGATCGTTAATGCTATCCACTAGACATAACATGCCACCAATAGAAGACAAAAAATTACCAGTAGAGACCAACATAGACCATTGCAGTTTCCATTAAAACCAATACAATTCCCATTATAAACATTACAAATTCTATGAAGGTTTCTACTGGGTTTTTTTTTGTTTTTTTTCCCAGCAGGGCTGACCAATCAGAATGGAGAATTCAGTGGATCACCACAATTAAGTCATGAGGAAGGAGAGGTCCGTGCGGTTGCTCAATAGATAAAGTCACTCCAGAAAGTTTCAACTCTTCCCTAATGTGGCGAGTCAAAATTATTTCAGGAATTCTGGGAAATAAACAGTTAGATATTCACCCCACACCTGCAAGCGTTAAAAAAAAAAAAAAAAAAAAAAAAGCCATGTAATGCAATCTCTATTCATTACAGCAATTCATCAAGTTAATAGGGTGTGCTTGAATAACTGCATGGAAATAAAAGCAAGCAACAACTCCACATCATTAGGCACTTTAATATTTTCCCCGCAAAAAGAACTACAACCGTCATTATGGCAGATATAAACCTTTCATAATGGCTCCAAACACACCCTGCGTATAAAGCCAGATTCGTCACAGACAAAAACAATTGTGTTAACAACATGACCGCACGTTAGGAATATAAAAGAGCAACCACAAAACACACCATGTTGTGAGCACTGCTTAAATCTCCGTTTTATAACGTGTTCATTTTGCTGATAATGCTCGAGCGCTCGGCTTCGCTACACAAGGCCATTTTTTTTTTCTTTCTTCTTCCTTGTTTTCTGCTTCTTAGGAGACCTTTTACTTCAGCGCGACACTGAAAAGAACTACTTTTCAGTGTCAAAAGCTAGACATACATCATCCCATATCCTTGTTATTCTGTTGCCGTCAGTCTGTGGTGTAATGGGTTTAATAGGCTAAGCTGCTAAAAGCTTTTCTATACTACAGCGAAAATGACATTCAAACACGGTTCATGCGCGAGTCTTGTCTCCTCTCTGTAATATTTGGTAATATTTGAAAGACGGCTATGTCGTAGCCATGCTAATATAAAAGTCATACTAGCCATCCCTGATCAATAACAATCTCCAGAACCAACACACTCCAGCAGGCTGGCATCACGGGGTTCTGGCGCAGGTTTCCATCGAGTCCCTTCCCTTCCCGTCTAGCCTGCCCCCCCCCTCCCCCTCCGCCGCTTAGCTAGCACTACAAACTAACTAGCAAAACAACAAGACAGCAGTGACGCCGAAGAAGACGAGCAAAATGTCTTAAACCAACCCTGTTATCATCAGAGTGAACGACTTCAACTGGCTAATTCTAACATGTGACATTATTCGAATGATCACGTGTAGAGCATTAGCTAGCGAACTAGCTAGCTAGATCAGAAAACACATCATGGCAGTAGCATGAGGCTTGAATAAAAATAACATTTTCTTATATATTTTTACAGACCAAAAGAGTTAATATAACCATCTTCTCTAACAGAAGAACTGTTGAAATGGTTCATGACCACAACTGGCTAGCATAACATATGAAGAAAAAGAGATTTAGCATTTAACAAATTTTACGATTTCTTGATGAGAATTCCTACGGACTGCGAGTGACGTCAGGTTGCCGAGCTTGGACGTTAATAATGGCTTCTCGTTTAACACAATTAAACAACTTTGCAAGGCTAACCTTCTGCTGGAAGACATACTTTAGCCTCAATACCGACAGCGCGGGATCTTTTTCACCCTTTTCCCTGCTGTGTTTCGCCTCTTTTGTATCCTTTTCTAAAGCACACATTGAAAAAGTTTACCTCAGCCAAGCTCAAGGCCCTCTAGTGAACCCATTGGTCCTCTTGGATTACCGCAGCTCTCATTAGAAGCCGTCCTGCGGTGCCCAATAAACCCTTATTCAGGGTCTAAAGCGGCCCGGAGAGTTTTATTCCGTTGGGTTGGAATGCCTGGACAACACACGCTGGCTTTAAACGTGCGTTCGTGATACACGGATATATAAGTTGGAGAGTGCGCTATGCTCAAAAACTACGAGCTAAAAGATGCCATGAAGTCAAAAAATATTGATCATAATTACATAATCACCAGTGTGCTTCTGAATTCTGGACTCTGATTGGTCAGAAGGTGTTGATTCATTTTCTATAATGGCAGCTCTCTATATAATTCACAACATATGATGCACATCACGACGTCTTTAAGTCAATACTGTTCAAAAAAAGACCTTCTTCCAAAACAGACATCAATATTTTAGCATGATATGTAAATATACGGCGTTGATATCCAGCTTCGCGGCGCGTATTTCGCCACCTCGATTCAATTAGTCTAGAAATTCCCGTCCTTCCGTACGTCTTGAGAGCCAATGGCGGATAAGCGCTTTCATCCCCACGCTTTTTCCTCCTCTCTACTTTCAATTCTCGCGTCTAATTCCTCCGCTAAGCTGCAGCGACCTCGAGGAGGGCCCCGAAGTGTTCAATATGCACTCGATCCATTAAGAGCTGAGCCGTCTGCCTCGCTGCCAACGGTGACGGGATTCAATTTCCACGGAGGTGAGGAGAAAGCCGAGTCTTCTGAACGAATACAATAACGCATTCGGCGAAATTAATAATTAAAGACAGGACGAGGCTACGGGGAGCTGGAAAAGTCGATGCGAAGAATAAAGCTCTATCCGCTTTTCTGATGCATACTGAAGCTGGCAGCGCTTTTGGGGGGGTGGGGGGGGACCAAAACAAACGAAAGGTTTGAGAGAAACCATTTGGAGGCACCGTGGGATTTACCGCATACCCGCTAGCTCCTTCGCTTATGTGAATTTGAAACTTTTGCATAAACACCCCTCCTCGGAAAGCTCACACAAATCACCTGTTTACACACTTTGATTCGCAGTTTTGATAGAAAGACACGTTTCTCAAGTAGGAAATGCGACTGCAGCTACAGTTTGCGATTGAATATCGTCCGCAAAATACTTCCATACTACATACTGTATACTACACACATACTGTGTACTAATGCTATTATATAGCAAACATTGTTCTTGTTTTTTTTTTTTTTTACTGCTGCCTAACAACTATAGCATAATTGCTAGTGCCACAATGGCTCTATTAGCCCATCTGTCATGTTGCTTCCCAGCACTGCTGACCCTGCTACGGGACCAAATGACCCTGCCGAAAGCCATACGAGTTGTTTTTCTATTAGGTGACAGAATCCTGGAGCTGTGTGCATATAGCAACTCTCAGGTCCTTTATCTATGAGGCGAAACGTGATGCAGACCGAGACCACGGTTTGCACGACAAACAAAGCTTCAGAGGTGACCCGAGCACGGTTCGATTGTGAGGGGTCCGAGTTCGTTTCCACAAATAAGTAAATAAATAAGTAAATAAATAAATAAATAAAAAATGCTGAGTCATGGATCTGGGAGCACATGGAGCACTGAAAGTGTGATTCACATGCGAATCTTTACACATGATTCGATTCGTTTAACGCTCTTGGGGTTTTTGGGGGGTGGGGGGGGTTTCGTGATTTATTTATTTATTTATTTTTACACACGATTTATTTATTTTTAAATGTGATTTTTAACAAATGATTCATCAATGTTCAAATGTGATTCTTCGTTCATTTTCACATGCAGTTCTTTCTTTCTTTCTTTCTTTTTTTTTTTTTAACAAATGATTCATTTATTAGAGGGCCAAGCAGGCACCCTGTTATTATTGTACCTTTTCTTCCTCTTCTTCTGGCTGGAAAAGGTTGTCAAATCTGGCACACTGATTGGGGAGGGTCTAAGGAAAGGGTCTTGAGGAGGGTCTCGACCAAATTTGGGCCAAAGTGCTGCCAACGTTCTAGCGCCACCGTCGGGTCAAATTCGGCCCTAATTTGGAAGTACTGTAATTTCTGGACGTAACGTTTGAAAATGTTTGTGTGTCCAAAATTGAAAAGCCGGGCATCTTTGGATTGCCTGTAACGGGCCAACGATTCTGACAGCGAAGTCATGACCTGAGGCTATGCAACAAATTTCATGAAAGCGCCACCCACTGGTCAAAAGTTACAATATAATGCTGAAAATGCTTACATCTATCTGCCATTTTTGCTCCTCCTCCAAATATTATCCAGTCTTGACCAAATTTGGCTCGCATCATCGTGAGACCAGTCTAAACTTGGGAAAGTGGGGGAAAAAAGGCCCAGACTGATGAGGGGGGGGGGGGGGGACAACTTGGATGTTTTTAAATTGCATGAAGAAAAAAAAAAAATCAGATCAGAGAAGTAGCCATCATGACCACAGGTTAAAGTAGTGACAGACAACAATACAGGTCACCTGCAATTTCACCCTGCTGCCCAGTCGTTCGTCTAGACCTTCCGTCCTACAGTCAGAGAATTCCAGCAACACGTTATACACATTGCAAATCATTCTTGCATCCCTTTGCCAAAATGACAGCTCTGCTTCTTTGTGATTGCTTAGGCAACAATTGTAGCACGTATGTGAATGTGTGGCTCACCGAGTCTGGGTGCTTGGCCCCGGAAAACACTCCTCGCAGCTTAAATTTTTGCATGTGTTTCTCTACACATTTTTTTTTTTTGAAATTTTGTCACGATTCATTTGCTACCAAATATATACAAGGCTTATTTATTTTCAAAATGTATTTGACCAACTATTCATGTATTTCCATGTTTTACTGTGAACACATGGATCTGATTGGAAGAGATTGGATGATCAATTTTTTTAGTTTGTCGAGACTGCGAGGTTTTATTTATTTATTTATTTATTTATTTATTTTTGTTTTTATTTAATAATCGTTTCACGGAAATCTGGCAGCTGGGAAAAGGAGCGGCAAGCCTATTTTTAACCGATTGTTTCGCGTTAAAACCCGTACGTCGGCTCGAGGAACTCGGCGACGGGGAAACAATGCGATGACAATCCCGCTACAAAGCATGCTGTCTCGCTCTTTGCTCTCTAAGGCAGAGGAGCTCTGTTCAAATGGGGAAAATGGCTTGTTATTCAGACAAAACCAGCACTGTGGGTGTCTAACTCTCTCTCTCTCTCTCACACACACACACACACCCACACATTGAGGCAATGTGAGAGTAGGGCAGAATACCTGAGAAGGGAACAAAAAAGGGACCATTGGCGTGGGAGCACAGAACCAATTAAATCCAACAATAGAGACGGCACAGACAATACGTGGGCCTTGAAACAGTTCCACATCAGTGAAAAACTCAAAATTACTGCTTACCTCACACGACATATTGCACTCAGCTGGATCAAACTTTTCAACAGTGTTGCTCTGTGAAACTCTTTTGAATGCTTTTTTTGTTTGTTTATTTTTTTTTCCCTCCTGATTTCAGAACCTAATCCCTACAGCAGGACATGGAAGATTCTGGAAGAGTACAGACAAATTCCCATCACATAAACCTATACCGCATGTCTATGTCTCTCACTCGTGTGTTCGAGTACTGATCGAGTACTTTCTTTCCTGCTCTGTTGGGAAGAAAACTGCTAGATTTCCATTAAAAACTGCTGTATTTAGACTTCGTAAAATCGTCTACGTGTTAATATAAACCTGCGATTCGCA
This sequence comes from Ictalurus furcatus, assembly GCF_023375685.1. Lineage (NCBI taxonomy): Eukaryota > Metazoa > Chordata > Actinopteri > Siluriformes > Ictaluridae > Ictalurus > Ictalurus furcatus. The sequence continues at coordinate 3,231,888 of NC_071270.1, forward strand.
TATTCGCAGGAAACTAATCAACACCTTCCAGCCGATCCACCAGACGTCCCGATCATCAGAATACGTTGAACTCGTACGTGGTTCATAAACGTATAAAGGAGGTAAATACATTATACATTTGGACTTTGATTTTATATCCGGATTTCTAGAAAGCTTCTTCGTGACGACGTCCATCGTTGAAAGTGCTACGTGAAGAACATCGGGTTGAATCGGATTCACGTTACGTCTTTATATACTGGCTGCTGTTCCGTATCTCATTGTGAAGTCATGCCTGATTTATGACTCCAGCTCTCAGCCTCTATATATCCCCGTGTTTGCTTTTTCTATAGCTCTTGATTTTGCAGCGTCCTGATTGCCGATGGTTTGCCCATTTTCCTCAGGATTCGCCTGATTAAGAGCACCGTATTGTACCGAGCACTTCTCGCCGTGCAGCTTTACAGTGTTTTATGAAAATATTCGGGGCTGTGACCCGAATGAGATATGATCTCTATGTAGGCCAGAGCGTTATCAAAACCCAGCGTTTTTAATCATTAAGAATATGAGCCCGGTCTAGAAGAAATACCTCATACCTACAACAAAAAAACAAAAAAAAAAAAGAGAAAGAAATCAAATAAAAGGGAGAGGAAATGATGCGGATATTTGTATACAGCCAAAACAGAAGAAGCTCGACTTCAAGACTCGGAAACTTGACATCAATCTTCTCGGCATGTCCTCTTTTCGAGCGATTTGATTTATTCATGTGTGTTTTGCGCTGAGGCTTGAGGGCTTTAGGGGGAAAGCAGGCCACCGTCATCTCCGCTTCCCCTGCATTCGAACTGAAACCTACTTCCTTTTGTCAAATATTTGACAGATTGCGGAATCTTCTCTGGAAGAGTCCTTGGGATAACGTGCAATTAAAATGTAAATGTGAAACGTTTACCCACTGTCTTGGCCACACTCGAGAATAAATCCGTGTACCTGCTTTCTTAAGGAGCCTCCTGGCGACCCCTTATACCGCTTCTAGCTAGAAACGGCTCTCGTGTGTTTGTGTGATGCCTTTTTTTAATAGTTTTTTATTTTTTTGGCGTGTTAAAACACTATACAAGCACATAATCGTTATTAGAGCGGTGAACGAAGTCGTCTCGGTCGGCCTCCATCTTGGTCTGAGGTACAAGAATGCGGCTGCGTGTTGGACGCGAGTGACCGGAGGACCCCGTGCTGTTTGCAGTGGACTGTCAGAATTACGACGCGGAGGACGTCACTGAGAAGACGACGGCTCTCCTTACGCATTTTCTCTTGGAATGAAATTCGGAGAAACTGTAATCACAAAGCCGAGCAGGAGTACGAGTATAAGTTTTTATTCTTTTGGTTAAGCATTCCAGGACATCATACATCATCAGCATGTTATTTAGCCGTTTTATCACTTCGGGTATCATCGCTATCGGATATCCCCGATCAGTATCGGTGCGTTCCTAAACAGCGACGTTTAAAATATTTAATAACAAGTCTTGTTTGTTTGTGGGCGGCTGTGGATTAGGTGGTAGAGCGGGTTGTCCGCTAATTGTAGGGTTGACGGTTCCTGGCCCACCCCAGCAAACAGTGGACGTCCCCCGGACCTTGCGAACGTCCACTTGGGTCCGGTTTATAACGTTCGCTGGTGGATGTTCCGAGGACATCAGAGGATATCAAATCATAACACTACTGAATGTGTTCATTTCAGCGAAAGTCCCCTAAGTGTCCTGTGAACGTCCCCTTGAACGTTCGGGGGACGTTCGTACAGGCCATTTACGGAACGTTCTGAGGACCTTTTTTGTCAGCTGGGACGTGACTCCACATGCCGAAGTGTCCTTGGGCAAGACACTGAACCCCAAGTTGCTCCCGATGGCAAGCTAATCCCTTGCATGGCGGCTCTGCTACCATTGGTGTGTGTGAGTGTGTGTGTGAACGAGAACCAGTGTTATACAGCGCTATACAAGTGCAGACCATTTACCACATCTTGCCTATTTGATTATCACCCACGTCTATGAGTCTTCATTTACTCCATACGACTTTGATCATTTAACATGCAGTATAATCTAGCGCGTCGGTTAAACGATGTACGTTAAGAAACGTTCAAACTGTCGCTCCGGTGTTCTTCGTGCCGGCACGGCTGTTTCTCATGTACGAAGAAAGGACGGCAGGAAGACGTCCTGTTATATAGACGTCCCCCAAACCCCCCCCAACTCACAGCACCTTTTGAATGAAATAGCTGCCTTGGTTAAAATGTTTGCAATCGATGCAAAAATCAGGTCAAAATCACGGACAAACAAGCTACGGCAGACCGTTGGGATCTTGGGAGACGATATTAACGAACAAGAGCGGATAAGCAGGCGAATCGAGGATAAGCTAAAAACCTCATACTGTACATACAGGAAAAGAAAAGAAAAAACGACAGTAAAGCTCAGGAAGTTGGATGCGTTGCGCATGTAGATGTCCTGATGAATTCTTAACGAGACGTTAATGTCGTCAAAGTTGGGAAGAGGGCATCACCAAGGTGCCTCCAATGACATCCAGAGTGTTTTTGTGCTTCCTAAAGCCAAGACCGTGTACACTACAGAGGATCTAATTCATGCACTCGAGCTCGGTTTTATCTTCGACCCCGAGGGACGTCTACAGACTGCCCAATTTAAAAACTGCTGTAGCGATGGTGCAAGAATTATTCCTCGTCCTTACTGATGGTGGTCTGAACAACAGGCTCCACAGGGGACGAATATCACCGCAAATGACTTTTAGAGGTTTTCTTCTAATTACCCTCGATCTGACTGCATGCACTGCTAAATAAGGCTCTTTGGGAGGTGGTTGTTGTGAAAACACAGGACTTGGTCCAAATGGGCAATTGGAGTCTCCATTGGAGATTTATTCGCAGAGATAGTTTTCATCAGCTTGCGAGACGACGGGAGAGTAAAAGAAACCGCGTTGTCATTTCGGCACACACGATGACATCATGGCAGGAGCACGGTGCGTTTACGTCACTGCTGAGCTCCCGGAGAACCGTCTGTCTGTATATTTGAGCGTTTTCCTGTTCGTGATCCGATTAGTCCATTTGTGGAGTCTGAATCAGAGCTGAATGTTGGTACTTTTGCGTTTGCACATAAAAAAAAAAAAAAAAAAGGCCGTGTAGTGATGAAAACATCCTTGTAAAACTCCGGCTCAGGAACACGACGACGAAAACAAAGCCGAGCGCATGGAGAAATCAGAAAATCACGGAGCTGGCGCTAAATAAATGATTCAATCATTGTGTACTTTTTTTTTGGGGGGGGGGGCATCACATCGATCCACTCTTTACTTATCCAAAAATCCGAACAAATAAATGGCATTTCCGCAGCACTACAGCTTGGTCCTTTGGTTCCAAGAAGAAAAAAGAAAAAAAACAAACAAACAAACAAAAAAACCTCATGTTTGATTCAATTGAATCAATTTGATTCAAAAGAGTCGAATCATTTTCTCACTGTGCTGGAATTCACATTAAAAAAAAAAAAAAAGACACAGCAGGGAACCTGTAGCTTGGTTCAACCTGAGGGACATTTCACACACACACACACACACACACACACACACACACACCCAAGTGCTATTAGTTCCTTCTGAACGTGAAAATTATGAAAAGATACCAAAAGTGTAAACATTCAAAACACGCTCGTTTACATTCTGAACAAATTCACACTAATTTGAATTCCTTTACACCAACGACCACGTGTCTTAGTCTGCATTAGTGACCAGACCCCACGTCTTGCACTCGTGATATGACATTTGGAAACGGAAATTGGCGAACGCTTTGACAGAAAACGTTCTGGAACTCGTTTTAGAAGGAATCCCGTGACCGAATCTTTATTTCCGTTACGTCCGGAGCCGTGTTCTCCGATCCGCCGTCGTGTCTACGAACGTACGCGTGCGCGAACATGAAATTCGATTCCGCTCTGTAGAGAACACTAATCCCGAGCCGTGCACGGTACCTGTAAGTGCGCCGTTTCGTCTCGTGTGAAATTAGGTACACGCGGGCTTGACCGCCGCCATTTCAAACCCCACTGGAACTCAATCTGCGTTTCATCATTTTTCAATCAGACGGGAAAAACTGCGTATTACTTTTTGTCGCTTTTCACTTATCTTCAGAAAGCGCTGTCACAAACGGTTTTGTGTGAGGAAGTGTTCGGGGAAACATGTCAGTCGCCGTGTCACCGATGTACATGCCTTATTCCCGGTTCCTTCTTTCAGATTTCTTCTTTATTGCACAGAAACGCTTTAACGTGGCCTTAATATGTCACTCTGAATTAGCCACGTGACCGTTAAAAAGACAGGAAGATGCCCGGAATTCAAGTGTAGGAATTTTGACGGCATGTTTCGTGCTTTTAAATGTTTCATCCACAGCTAAAATGCAGATACTGAGAATTGTGCTAGGACTAGTTTAGCTCCAAATCTTTCAAATCACCACAAACCCCCCCAAAAAATGAGGTGCGTGTGAAGGCCGTAGCATATGATTTACATCACTGTCTTCCTCTTCAAACCATTCAGCGAGCCCTCATGAGGGCCTGACGGAGATTTAAGAGACCACGCCCATCAGGATAGAACTGTTTTGTCGGACGATGAGTCAGAACTATTGATTCGCGAGTCGAGCCAAACCATGAGAGCAAAATCAAAAGAAATGAATGTTCTCTACAACGCAACAGAGCCAGAGTACTGCCCCCCTCCCCCTATATCCACCACGGCACGTATATAAAGTTATATGTGTTACACATCGGTGATGATTTCATTAAATCCACCGCCACACCTCTAAACTTAGCTTGGAAAATCAGGCACTTTATATTAACAAGCCAAGTGCAGCTCAGGAACACGTCCTGTATTAGCTACAGTGCGCAGAGGAAGCTGGTTCAAATTATGACGGTTGAACTCATCGGGGCCGGGGGTGAGCGAGGATAGTGCGGTGGATATATTTCAGTGAGGATTTACACGGGTGTGAGATTAGACCCCCGCAGCTCTTCTATCAGACTGACTTCACAACATGGAGAGCGGCGAGATTGAAACTAATCTTATAGCAAATATATAGGAGAGCTCGTAATAGAAAAGCAGGCAGGGAGGAATGAACTAATCCGTCTGCGTTTGCGTGTCGAGCTGAGCCGAGACGCACGGTGTCCTGAAACGGACAGAAGACGTGCTTTTTTTTCTTTTTTTTTAAAGGGACTTGCGTTACAGCGCGATATAATGGCCGCTGATCAATATCTCTTTTCTCTGTTAATGGAAGGCCTTATAGCCTTCGCATGAAAAAAAAAGAAAAAGAAAGAAAGAAAGAAAGAAGACAGGGCAGATGGTAATAAGGAGTTGATGGGAAGGATGGCGTCTGAGCAATTCCCATGGCCCATCACTGTTAGACTTGAACCTTAGAAAAACATAAAGCATCAATCTTTATGTAAAACGTTCCATTCGAGGTCAAAGACTCGAATCCAGTTTCTCACGACGGCGTTCCTCGAGCAAATTATCTCGATGGTCTAAGCGCTGGTTGCTCATTAGCAATAACTGTGCGGCACTCGGCTTTGAAATATTTAACAGCTAAGCTTTAAAGGCTCCTTAACAAATGGTCAACTCAGCCCTGCACTTCAACAACGCCCCCAGGAGCGCACTTTGGAAATTTATAAATCTTAGGAGGGTGGCTTAGTGGTTAGAACGTCTGCCTCACACCTCCACGGTTGGGGGTTGGGCGTTAGATTGACTATACGGTATCTTGCGTGGGTTTTACCTCTCTAAATCCATCCACCCTTCATCCTATATAGATTTGAGATCTATCTAGCATTAATATCTAATGCTTACATGAAGGTTAATGACTGAAGACATCCAAAGGCATGCGAAGGATGAATGAACCCCAAGTCAAGTCAAGAAGGGTACTCCGAGATGCAAGCATACGGACAGATATTGAGTATTGAATATTCCAGGCCTGTCTTGGGAGATAAACGTGTACACTGCAGACTCTGCGGCAGCTATTAATAGACTACTCAAAGCTATTGTGTAACAACAACATACTTAATGGTGTAATAAGATAATGGCACCAGATGGAAGGCTTCAAGGCCTTTGCAGTTGAAGCAGGTTTAAAACCGTCTAGTTGTAGTACGCCACCGTAAAAAATAAAAAAAAAGAGTCGTTTGTTTGTTCAGCGTATTCCGTCACGGATGAATCGAGCACTACAACCTGCTTGTATTATGCATTCAGGATTGTATTTACAGTTGAATTACAAGTACGTAGTAAAGATTTACTACCGGAATTGCAAACAATAGGATTCCGACCTCAGACATAAATACAGGCTTAAGTGCTGTTCAGAAATGATGCAAGCGTTACGCGGTTTAAGCAATACTGCGCTGTGTCTCAATCACACATGATTCAGACCTCGGACTTACGCCCATTTTTCAAGCCCGAGTAAGGACCATTATTAAGTCCAGTACTGCTGTCTTACAGTTGGATGTAACCCATGAAAAATTCATGCTGAAATTTCTGCATTGGCTGTAAATACACTCAAAAGCATAAATGCTTTTGAAACGCTATTCGAGGCTAATATTAAAACATGCAACATTATTCTTTTACAAGTGAAAGACATCAGATAGATTATATCTCTTGCACACATTTCGAGTCCATGACCTGTGCGCATGACCAGTAGGAGTGTATATATATAAATATATATATATATAAAAATGATATAATTAAAATGCGAAATTCTACGATGCGCTGGATCGAGTGCTATTTCATAAGCCGATGCTTATTTCGGTGTTTGGCGTTTGCTTAGTCATACTGTACATCATCGTATTCGACTTTTTAAATGTTTGATTTTTACGTCGTCTCTTGCTTTTACAGTCACATCCATAAGTATTCGGACAGTGACGCGATTTTTCAACATTTTAAGACTCTGTACATTACGACAATGGATTTGAAATGAAGTGATCGAGATGTGATTGAAGCGTAGACTTTTCAGCTTTAATTCAAGGGCTTTAAGCAAAAAAAAATTGTTTTTGCGTTAACCGTTTAGGAATTACAGCCCTTTTTTTTTTTTTTTTTTTTTTAAACAAAACGGCGTCTCTCCATTTTGACAAGCTCGAAAGTAAATGGACAAACCAAGATAATCATAAATATGAGGATTATTTTTAATACTCGGATGCAAAGCCTTTGCAGTCAGTGAATGCTGAATTTCCTCCTTTGAGATGATTTACCGGGTCTGTACTGCAGCTGCCTTTGGTTGCTGCTTTGTTTGTGGGTCTTTCTGCCTTTAGTTTTGCCCTCAGGAGGTGAGAAGCAGCTTGAGGTCAGGTGACTGACTCGGCCGTTTAAGACCGTTCCATTTCTTGGCCTTAAGAAGCTCTTGGGTTGCTTTCGCGGTACGTTTTAGGTCGTTCTCCATCAGTACCGTGAAGTACCGAAGCGCCGTCCGTATCGGTTTTGCAGCATGTGACTGAATCTGAGCGGAAAATATAGTACTATACACTTCAGAATTCATCCTACTAGTTCTATCAGCACCTCATCATCAATAAAGACCAGTGACCCAGTTCCATCGGCAGCCATACATACCCATGCCGTAACACTGCCTCCACCATGTTTGACAGATGATGGGGTATGGTTTGGAACACGAGCCCTTCCTTTCCTTCTCTATACTCTTCTCTTCCCATCATTCCGGTACAAGTTAATCTTGTATCAGAATTAGGCAGAATATTTTTCTAGAGGGTTTTTTTTTTTTTCAAAGTCTAATCTGGTGTAATCTTTCCCTGTGTAAATATTCATGTATGTTTATAGACTTAAATCACTGACTTGGAAGACGTACCATCGTGGTCAGATTAAGACAATAAATAGGAGTTGACAGTTTATCCCTATTTAAAAAAAAAAAGACCAGAGAGACTTTGTTTATAATTAACACAGATTTTATCGGATATTAATGCATCATCTGGAAATCTGGAGCAAACAGGAACTCTTGTCCGTGTCACCGTGGCCTGAATTTCGCTGTGTCTGTCTTGGGGTTTACCTGGAAGCAAGTTCATCCTGGTATGAGGAATGGATGTGCATGTACAGCGGGAGCACTGGAGATCATTCATCAGGGACCCTGGACACCATGTGAGGACAAAGGAGGCATTTATCTCCCCTAGAATGACACACAAAAACAGGTCCATCACCCCTGAGGCATCAGCAGCGCTCCGTCATATTCCTCTGTGTCTAATTAAGCAACGCTACCTTAACCCCGAAATAGTCGTGTCTTTACATTCAGCTTGCAACACAGGCAGCGTGTCCTCATAACGTATGGGGATTTGTACGAAACACACACTTTAGAGAGCGTACGTTTTCACACGGTGGCTTTAGAAATAAGGAAATAATCCGGAAAGTAAGCACACTCGCTGCTGTGCTGAAGGTTTGTTCTGTGAGCGCAGCTAGATTTCAGTGCTGATGCTGATGTGTGTGAGGTGAGTCACACTGATGCTTCCTGACAAGCTTCATTCCACTAGAGAGAAGACGACATCATGCATCACGACGACGCTGCTGCTGCCCAAACGCCTGCCTCGGGCTTTCCTCCCAACTGGATCGCATTATAGAAACAGGAAGCTAAAAATAATGAGAGGTAGAAAAATGACATGTTTTGAATATAGCGGGGCGAGTTTCCACGAAGCGTCGGCAAGTACGTCAGTCACGGGGAAGATCCAGGCCCCAGCTGCCGTTACAGGAAATTAATCAACACCTTCCGACCAATCAGAATCCAGCGCACTAGTGTAGAATGGCACCGCCGTATACGTCGCAGACGTTCCGCAGATTAACGGCTTTTGTATTTTTTTTCCGTGTTATTTCGCGACAACCGACGTTCAGAAAGTAAGTAGCTGACAGTCTCGGAGATGAATCAGACCGAGCTTCTTCCCCCTACACTCTGTGATCTACAGCACTGCACTGCTCCACGTTGCTCCTGGAGGCCTCGACGGAACACTTCACCACACTGAGCGACGGAAACATAAACCCACTTTAGTTGAGCGTCGGACTTAACGAAATCTGCAAGTTCTACACGAGTCAAAAAGGGGGATCAAGGCGGGTAATCACCGGGGACGTGTGAGGACGAGCAGAGACGGAACACGCCGTGAATTTAAGATGACTGCGAGTCTTACTTTGCAAAAAAAAAAAAAAGGACTCATCCACAGCCAGCAGCGTGTCTTTGAGGCTCGCTAAGATCTTAACTGAGACACCCCCTGAAGGTGAAATCTGATGCTGAAAGGCTTCGGAGTTGAATCAGATCGACTATTTTAAACCACAGAGCTGTTGAATGATGGATTCTGATCACTCAGGAGGAGTGCAGCTGAAAAAAAAAAATCACAGGTTTATATTAACGTTCTCCTTTTGAACACGTGATCGTTTCTATAGTAACACTTCAAAAAATATATATGTTTGTATTTAACAAGGTATGTTTAAAACCGTTGCTATGGTGACGTTTTCCGTCAGGTGATGTTTATTCATCGTTTACGGAAGGAGTCTCCGGTGTCAGGGCTTTTATCACGGTACGTTTTTCCCACCGTTGGAAAGCCTTCAGGATTCCGATTCCGCCATTTTTGCGATCGCAGAAACGAGCGCGAAATTCGCAGTAAATCGGAGGAGGTCGTGATTTTTTTTTTTTTTTGGAAATTACTGCAGATTTTCCGCAATTTTGTCCCAAGACGCGTCATGTGACGTGATCACAACGTGCGTTCAGCCGAAGCTTCGATCTCTTCGATCCGCCTGCGTCGAGCGTGAGTACGGCTAAAAATGTCTCATGTCATTACTTCCCAAAGACCGTGCAAAACAATTTCGCGAGGTCGCAATTTCGCCAATTCAAGTAGTTTTCCACAAAAAAAAAAAAAAATCGCAGCAAAAATCAAGCGTTTCGGGCCACAACCTTAACTCTTAGTTTAGAGGAGGTTACTCTTTTTGGCTGCTCGTGAACATGACAAGCTGTGTAAAAACGAGAAGCCGGTGAGGGAATGAGTATCGCTACTAGAACATACTATAAGTACCTTTTTTTTTTTCCTTTCTTTTTGTCTTCCACGACATTAAACGCAACTAAGAAATGAATAAGAAACACGACATAACTGTGTGATTTGTGGCGTTTTCGATTGAAGTGCAGAATTCAGGGTGATTTACAGTGTGCAAGGCTGCAAGTCAGTATAAACAACCAAAGTGCAGGTATTAAATTTGTTCCTGTGAACTGGAGATAATAAAGCCCTCTTCTTTTCTTTTCTTTTCTTTTCTTTTCTTTTCTTTTCTTGACGTTACGTCTTGTTATCTCAAAAACAACCAGAGGTTGCATTTACTTTGTCTTTCTCAAAGGTGGACGTGGTCAATTTGGGTTCTTTAAAGGCTGGCAGTAGACCTCAAAAATTTGGTGAGCACATAAGTTTGCACGCCCCGTTAGTGATCGCTTGTCATTAACATATCGCATGGATAGCGGATCGTATTCTGGCTTTGTGGATTTATAACCAGTGGTCATGTGAGCCAACAGAAACCAAGGGATGGTTTGGATACTAAAAAACAGAAAATGGAATAATTATATATTATATATATATATATATATATATATATATATATATATATATATATATATATATAATTAGCTATCCCATCCACTGAAAAAGACAGGCATAAAAGTTTTTGGAGTAAAAAAGCAATGAATTAATATTCAGCGTAGAACACAACAAGCTACAGCGAGACAACCCTAAAACCTACAGGTCCTACCAATTAACATAATAAATCCACAAGTCCACCTTAGCAAGTGCAAGAGAGAACATAAACACTCTGTTTATTCCAGTTGAGTTGTTTTTTTTGTTGTTGTTGTTGTTGTTGCTGTTTTTTATTTATTTTTTTATTTTTTTAAGTGTTATTCAGACATGACCTTTTTTTGTGTGATTAAATGTGAACATCTGTCAAGCGGTAATCAAGCAGCTGTCTTCTCACAGCGGGTGATGGGAATGCAATCAAGCGCCAGAGACCTTTATTTTTCCCCCGTTCCATGATGGAAATCCATATCACAGACGAGAAGAAGGAGACGGAGACAGTACGCGGTAAACGCTCAGACGCATGATGCGCAAGGTCATGTGTAAAACATATAAAACAACGACAACACCAAAAACGCGGCTTGTTACGTTACCAAGAAACCACAAACTCTGTCCTGAAGACACCGGAAACCTTTGCGGCTTTATTTCGGACTGTTACAAAGCACTGACACTGGAGACTCCTTACGTCTTCTCATGGAAAGCTTCGACATATTAACGTCGATTCCTTTCCCATTGTTAAAAATCGGCGCATTGAATACAAGCACATTCGTATAAATATTCATACTCGTACAGTAGGTCAGTGTAATAACTACTTTCTAGATCAGGCATGGAGGTGCACTCGGTAGATTGGAGAGTCAACACCTCTGATCTTTGCCTTTCTCGCCCACTTTTAAAGATTAAAGGTTCTCGGCCTCGTTCGATCTATTACTGACGTGATGAACAAATGTGTAGTCGAGGCCATCAGTTAATTAGCGGTTCCTAATATCCCGGAGGACAAAAAAAAAGGAGTCCTGAGTGGGCTCTCTGCATTATAACCATGTGTCATAAAAGAGAGAGAGAGAGAGAGATGCTAATTACTGAACTGGAAGTATCTGGGGATGGAATACCACATCCCTCAGCTCAATAGTGTCCACACACACACACACAGTGATTTGAGGATGCACAAAACACAATACATCGAGCTCGACTCTAGCCGTACGTAGCCTGAATAAGACGCCACGCTTTCTTTTTCTGCACTATGAAAGACTTACACGTTAAAGATCCTTTGTATGGACTGTATGCGTCTGTATTCCTTTGTATGGACTTGATGCGTCTGTATTCGTTTAGCGCTCCAAATATCCGTATCGTGATATTTGGAGCGCTATCTGGATTGCGTGTTGGATCCCGGTCCAGATGCACACCTCTGGTCTCAACCGGATTCCCTGTATAACATTCCGCCAAGCTTTTAAAAACAAACAAACAAAAACAACAAGTAGTGTGTCTCATATCCGTGTCTGTGTTTGGACACGTTTAAAACAAACGAATTGTTCATTTCATATTCAGTTACATCCGTAATATACTGTACTGTATATAGCTTTGGAATTGGTGTCTGTTCCTTCGTTGGTATGAATCCTTCCAGAATATTCATTCACTGTAAGTTACGCTAGACAAGTCTACAAAAGGACTAAATGAAGTGGCGAGAGGGTTTTTAAGTGTAGAATTAGAAAATACAAAAACAGGAAAAACATACATACACATATACATATATATATATATATACACACACATACATACATATATATAAAGAAATTTGGATGCCAATGCGCCTTCCCTAAGGAACGCTCCAAATATTTCTTAGGGGTGAATGAGGGTTAAGTGGGAGGAAAAAAAACAACCCTTTTTTTTAAAAAAAAACAAACAAACAAACAAACAAAAAAGCTTGTAAAGGACGACTCATGGAACAGGATGTTTTAGGCATAAGATGTTAAATGGATTCTAACATAAATTCTAGCAAAAAATAATGCTATTATTCTATTCGGTTTCGAGGTTTCGAAAACAAATCGCAGTGTATTTGAAGTGCGGTAGATGCGCTAGGTTTAACGAACGCTTTCAGTCATTTATCTGAAGCGTGCACAGCATTGAGCTGTGATGATTTTGACTTTATATACATATTTATCATCAGGGGTTTTTAAATTCAAGAGTTCTTTAAGGGTTTACTGGATAATTAAAGGAAATGAAGGGAACGAGCTGTTGTACTGCGTTTTCGCCTCAGAGGGACGACCGACCCGACGTTAGCGGTTTTTAAAAGGGGATAATGTGTTGTACGGTGGATTTGTATATTCAGTATACTAGCCCGATGACTCAAGCTCATTTGCACGTAATGTGTTTACCTAATCATACTCCCTGAAGGCAAAGTGTGGTTAAATATACGCTGCGTCGACGACGTGTCAGCCAAACTGAGTGTCATTATCAACCCTGACTCCACACCCAGCGTGGAGCTTGTGACAGATCGAATCTAAAGAGCTCCTGAATGTGAATGAGACGCTGGCGATAACTTGCTCTTCTTCCTGGAGTCTTCACAGATACAAAACGTCAACACGTCTGGCGGCGGACATCTTGTTAAAGAAACGTCTTCGGTGAAAGGGTTTGATTTCCTGACACTCTGAGGTAGACGGATAGATACGACGTGCGCCCTTTGACTCTGTCGATGAGCCCGGGACGGAGAGAAAAACGCACTCGTTATAGCCAGCGCGTCTCCAAATACGTGCTAATGAGAACTCTGAATCGGCGAAGGCCGAGAAGCTAGCGAGCGCCCGCCTTCATCACGCTGAGTTCTTGATTCTTAATTCGTTTATGCGTAATGCATTCGTCTGTATACGTTAGCGTTTCTATAGTAACGGCTCATTCACAAAGCATGATGAATTTTTACTTAAAAACGTGTCAACATACTGACGTTTGCCCTAAGGAGTTGGTGTTTTTTTATTTTGTTTTTTTAACGTTTATGGAAGGAGTCTCCGGTGTCGGCGCTTTTCCGACATCTTCAGGACAGGAGTTGGCGCTCTTGCGTTTTCTCTGCGTTTATTTTTGTCTTATTAACCTAAACGAATATAAGCATACTAACAAACATTAGTAGCTATAAACGAATGGTTAAAGCTACTATAATGTACGGTAAACGAGAACAGGAGCTAACTTAAAGGCGCTGAAAAGTACGACGTGTCGTTCTTTAATAGATTAGGAATTGTGATCGGGTGGTACAAGAGGAATAAAACACTTCGGAACGTGCTGATTAATCGGCTTCCATGTGGTGACGGTAACTACGCTTCATCGCACCACTACGTGATTGATGGTTTATAAACAGCACACTGTCAGTAGTTTGATTCCTTACTTAACATCTCGTGAATAAAAACATCGACGGTTAATGACCTCGGTGTAGTACGTTGACCGCCCGAGGCTCTGCGTGAGCTTTGTGTGGCGCGGGAGGTAAATGGAATTTATGCAAAGAGAAGCATTAGCTGCCAAAAGTTAGTGGATGTGCACTTTATATCTGGACGTGGGGGTGGACAATCTCAAACTCTGTGTTCGCCTGAAAAAGGATTCTACTTGTCTGGGAGATTCTGGAGGATGCCACGGTCCCGGCCTACACGCGTCTTTAGGTTCAGGATGTAGGTCAGAGAAATTACAAGCTCGAGCTCCAAATCTCAAAGCCTTCGAAATGCTAGCGTTTATAACGTAGAGTACGTTATTAATACGTGATGATGTTCTCTGATAAAATGGGAATATTTTATCAGAGAACGTTCCGGGGTAATTAAGAGGCCAGTGGAAGAAAACCGACAGCTTCCAGTCAGGTCTTCTTATGAGAGAAAGAAGCGCAAAAAAGCCTCATTCTGTTTCTTAAGTGTAACGCTTTGATTTCATCAGAGGCCTCGGCGGTGGTATTTAGAGCTGCTTTAAAAGTCTGCGATGTCGCGTTCGCCAGGAAAGATCTTACATATCGATTCCATGTTGCGAATCATTTAGAAACGATTCGGCGTTTAGACTTGCGTTGAATTGTACCTCTTCATCACGGACATCTGGAACTAAGTTGGGGCGACATTTTTTTTTAAAGAAAATCACGATTTCAAATCAATTCGTAGCTTTAGCACAGTTTAGTAATAAAGCTAGATTCCACACACACACACACACACACACACACACACCCCCCCGCCATTTGGATTATAAACGAACGCCAAACAAACATTAATTCACTAGTGTGTTTGGAAGGAGTCTCCAGTGTCAGTGCTATGTGACAATTTTGCGATGACAGAAGGTCTTCAGGATTCTTCATGGCAAGATGGTAACATCAATGAGAACAGGAAGTAGCTTGTCTCACGGACATTTCACAACTTTAAACCGATAAAAAAAAAAAAAAAAGTATGAAGGGTTTTTTTTTATTCTCTAAATTAATAAAAATAACGATAATTATCAAGTCACTGTCGTGTAAAAGCAATTAAACATGCCGTTATTGTAGAATAATTCTCTTCGGAGCCGTGACGCTAACTCTGCGTCGTTATTCGGCGTCCGCTGCTTTCAAACGAGACCTGTCGACCAATCGTGCGCTTTGTTATTCAGTCCCTACACCGATCGGACGACTGTTTTATCAGCGCAAGCGTTTGAAATGCAGGCATGGTGTGTCTACTTCGTTAGCTTCGTGTTCTTTCTACGTGAATATTTCTTGGGACGAAATATCATTATGCCGTATCATTATGAAATACAGCGAATACTGTCAAATGTAAATGGCCCGGAATATTCCATCACTTCCACGTATTACTTTTAAAGACTCTCGAATACTACTGTACTCCAGACAGGACCGATAAAGTCAAGGCTGTGCATTTTTACATGGAGTAGCAAGACACGTTCTTTCCTCAGACACACGCTGAAGGGAAAACGTGTTTATTTCATTGTGCACGTATATATATTCGGGGTAGCGAGTTGGCAGCGAGGTACAGTGCAGCTGTCAGGAGTGATGGAGGGATTCACTAAAAGAGACGCCTGGAGGATCTCCTGAAGGACTTTATTACACACGCTCCTGATGAGCTCGTAGTGTCGTACATGCCATCACACACCTGGCCTGGATATTACATTACTACTATATGAGATTTTTTTTTTTGGTGTTGTTAATAAGCACTCTGGTCACTTTATGAGTCACTGAGGCATCAGTTTGTCATTTTCTTTTCCTTCTAGGCAAATGGTTCTAAATAATAATAATAATAAAAAAAGTTCTTCTTTCATGCACTTGGAAAGAACAGAAGGAATGGTGAGCTGGCGTTCAGGTAGGATAGAGCTGACGGAGCTAAAGGGGCCTTGAAAAATTGAAGGTAATGTTGACAAAAAAAGATTCTGACAGGCAAAAAATGAAATAAATAAACCTGAAGTCTTTCAAGCAAGAGTCGGGAATCGTCTTTCCCAATCCAGACCTCAGGGGATCTCGGATGACCTTGTGACTGGCAGAGGGTCACAGCTAGACGCCCTGGAACATCTGTCTTGATTGCTGGAGTCGGGTGGTGTAGGATACACAGGAGTTTGGATTTCTAGCCGCTTTCCTGTTTTGGTTTCAGACTCAGAGATTGGTGGGTGTAAATCTAGAGCTCTATTTATTCAGGTTTGTTAAAAAAAAAAAAGAAAAGAAAATAAATAAAAATCAGACAGGCAGCTGGAGAAATCCATACCCAAGTTCAACATCTGGGAAATTCGATCGACACCTATCATACGCCAATCCAGACGGCTGAAAATGGAGAAGATTAAGAAAACAAGCAAAAAGGCTGCACGCTCGCCTCACACCTCCAGGGTCAGGGGTTCGATTCCCGCCATGACCCTGTGTGTGTGGAGTTTGCATGTTCTCCCCGTGCTGCGGGGGTTTCCTCCGGGTACTCCGGTTTCCTCCCCCAGTCCAAAGACATGCATGGTAGGCTGATTGGCGTTTCCGTAGTGTACGAAAGGGTGTGTATGTGATTGTGCCCTGTGATGGATTGGCACCCTGTCCAGGATGTACCCTGCCTTGTGCTCCCTGCTCCCTAGGATAGGCTCCAGGTTCCCCACGACCCAGTAGGATAAGCGGTATACCCCCAACCTTTTAGGATAAGTGGTATACCCCCAGCCCTGTAGGATAAGCGGTGTACCCCCAACCTTTTAGGATAAGTGGAATACCCCCAGCCCTGTAGGATAAGTGGAATACCCCCAACCTTTTAGGATAAGCGGTATACCCCCAGCCCTGGCGGTGTGAGGTGAACATGCTAACCACTAATCCACCTTGTATTTTCCCATAACAGCACGCCATGTCATGTTCGATTCCTAACTCATCAACACGTACCGTTGTACAAAACAGTTATTTATATAGAGATGGAAATGTACTGGTCCTTATTATTACTGGAGCCAACTTGGCACCTAACTGGAGATGATCGTTCCTTCCGATGCCCGCTGCTCTCTGTAATCTTCAGTAACGGAACTCGATTTCTCCCGCATCAGCGCACTCAGCAAGTAGCTGTGGAAAGATGTAGAGCTGTTGTGGATAATACGTCTCATTTACAGCCCGGTTGTTCCGAGAGGGGGAGAAAATAGATTCCACACTTTGACTATGACTAATCCAAAATTCAATTAAACCTATAAGCTCAGACTTGAGCTTGCTCAAGGCTCATTCAGAATGTGCTCAGTGCTAGGAGCTGGAAATACAACAGTGGGAATTATGCCGAGTCGATGATCCGTGGTGTCATAGCGTCTCTGCAGAGATATTTGTTGACCATGTGATTAGAAGGCGTACACGACTTACAGAAAACCCACAAAATCAATACAGGGCTCAGCACGAGCGTCCAAGTATCCAAAGTATATTTATCGGCCTGTCGTGTTGAGAGACGATGTTGATATGCGAGGCGCCTTGGCCTTGAAATCGGATTATGAACAAGGAAGAGAAGGTTTTTTTTTGTTGTTTTTTTTTTTTTTTTTAACACTTCATGCAAATCAATATAATAAGGACAGGGGTAATTATTTTATCGGTTAACTTTGGTATAAATATCAACCCAAGGTTCACGCACTACCTCACACGCTACAATTTAAGAATGAAGTGAAATACAGTATACGATCAGTACCTTTTGACTAATATGTTGAACTCTCTATTATGTAAGGAGTAAACGGTTCATGTTGTGCTGATATCCCACCGCAAATTGCTAAGAATGACAGTTTTGAACGTATATTTTTTATCCATTTATAGTTACATTTTATAGTTAGATCCTTCCAGAAATATTCCGTAATCATCTCCTTACAGAAAACGTCACCATTTTAATGCTTACGCGTGATTTTGAACCCGTTTACGTGACGCGTCCTACATACGACTATGGACCGTACAAAGATGACCCGTTTCCTGTCTGATGACAGGATTCGATTTGCCGGTTGTCTTTTCAAAAGCCTTGCGGTTGTGTATGGAAGCACCATTTTCAAACTTTTCCACCTTGTTACTTTTTTTCCCCCCGTTGTTGTTTGTTAAAAAAAAAAAAAGAATGTTTCTTGGCCTGACCTTACAAATCAAGCCCTCGCATCCTGTATAAAAGCAGTTTATTTCGATTATGCGTGTGCATGGTATTTAGCTGAACAACATAATTCTGCTCTGATTGCCAAAGTGCGCGGCTCAAGGTTGGGCCACTTAGCATAATTAGCAAGTACTTTATCACAAAAGCACTCGATCGTGGGCTTGAAAACGTTCCAATTAATGTGAAGTATGTGAGAAGCCCTTTTTTATTGTAGGTCAACAAACTGAGTGGTCGCGTATTCGTCATTGTTTAAAAACCGCCATTACAGAAGAACTTGATTTATACCAGGAAGTATGGAATCTATCCAGTAAATGGAAAGGGAAAAAAAAAACAAAACACAACCCACCCTGAACAACTTGCGTTATAATCTTTATAATTAAGATCGGATCTCCGTGACGTCCGAGATTTATTCTGTAATGAAATTCTGAGTAGGATTTAGCCCTGACTTCATCTCGGCCTAAATAAAGCGATGCGGCGGCACTTTAGTTCTTCAGTCTTTCCAGCGCCGTTACGCTGGTTTGAAAGAACGTCCTGGCAGGAAAGAGACCTCATGGTGTAGAGATGTCTGTAATCCGACGACGACCCGGCGCCGAGTTGCTACTCTTTTGCTCGAATATCACCGTTATTACTCATGCGGTTAGAAATGCCATGGAAGTTTGCGTCACCCTCGCTCGACTCTCCAAGCGCAAACAGAGACGTACAATCAGCCAGGACCAATGCGAATAATGCACTGGATGTAATGCGCTTGTTAGATCACGATCATGGAAAACGCTCCGCGAAAGAACGCCATTCGGTCGCCTCTATCTTCCAGGAAGGAGGCATTCGAGTCATTTGCAAATAAAACCGCCCGAATAAGCGCCCCTCCACCGACACACACCCACATACCTACCCATAAAAGCCCTCAGGATGCAATTGGATGTGTGTTTGTGCGAGATACAGGCTCGCTCGCCACAGCTCATGAGCTCAGAGGTATGAAAGTTGGCACGGTCTGCTCTGACAAGCAACATCATTGACTGTAGAGAAAGAAAGAAAGAAAAAGAGAGGGGGGGGGGGGTTACTTGCGAGAGCTTCCCATCTAACCGTGTTCCCATTTATTACTTTTTCTCTTTAAGTGCAAATCTGTGGCGTTACAAGTGACTTATGGTGGCTGAGATTGTCGGAATGTAGAGCACGCTCAAGGGGAGACAAAGCACTTTGTTTCTGGCATCAAATTATTTAGCATTTTGTAAAACTCCAAACGAGGACGCATTACTTCCTCCATCTGGAAGCACGTTTCCAACACAGCGACTACAGTAACTAAACAGTGCTTCATCACACCAGCCCGTCTCTGATTATCCAACCTCAGCTGAGGTACATAAACATCTCATAAACATCACTTATAGCATGTACGTTAACTCGGATTCGTGGTTTGATGTTGTTTTTCTCTGTTCTCAACCTTTTTTTTTTTTTCCCCCTGCAGACTGATTCGCAGTAACCTGCTGAGCACCGCGTGCCAAGAGGAGCCTAATTTTCAGGATGGCCATTATCAAGCTTTTGAGGCAGCAAACTAATAAGCCTGTGTGAGCACTACGCCAAGCTGACGCTGCTGAAACAAGCAATTTATACTCACTCTGGTGGACGGAGACTCCGGTCAGGAGCCAAGTGGGGCGCCATGCAAAGACAAAGAAGAATGAGGTACAGAGAGGACGGAGCGGTTAACTTTGTTTGGATTGGGCCGATCTTCTATTCCGTCAAATCTTGGATTTGTACTTGTTCATTTATACATTTTTAACCACTAGTGAATTGGGCTCCTGAGTGGTCCGAAAGCGTTCACCATCATAGCCATGCCTGTCTGGGAGTCCAAGAGAGCCTGTACAATCGCCTGTGCTCTTCGGGTACGAGGAGCGTACTCGTGCTGCCCTGTCGATCCCACTGACACTAGACAATCATGGACGTCTGCGAGTTCATGTGAGCACTTTTTGAGCACGTTTGAGCCTTCACCCTGCCTTGTTGATAGCTCGGATATGATAGGAGGACTGGCTGAGGGGAGGGGCGTGGGGGGAATTAGCAGGTGATTAAATTACGGATTGGGAAAATGGCGGAAATTACTACGTAAACAATTATCCAATCACCAACTGTCTAATGCTTCTCCCTTACATTTCAGCAAGCTGACTCTCGACATTTTTTTTCCCCCGTAAACGTAAAAGACAAAAAGTAAGACAGTTTTATTCCACTCATCACGTCTCCCTGCAACTACGCGTTGAAAAATCACATTAAATAAAAATTCATAAAAGAACACCACGTCGTAATCGTTTATCCATTTAGAGTTGCATTCCATGTTTATGAGACTAGTCAGTTCTGCTTATTTCCTGTACATCATAGCAGCTACAACCAAACAAACCAAAAATTAGCTCGATTACCTTCTTTTTTTCCCCATCACAGCGAGATTTACTCTCACTGTCCCCTTTTAAACACTTCTTAGCCATCTTCCCATCTTCCACAATCGTCACAAAAGACGGAACTCAGATGCTCACATGTGCAGTAGTTTTGGCTTTGATTCACAAGACGCACACCCACGCAGCGCTGTGTATTTATTTAACTGACGTCTCGGTAAAAGTAACACTGTGATTCATTAGCATTCGTGACTCATTTCGGAGCAGCATGTTAAACGTTGAAGCGAGGAAGGTGTTTTTGTCAGGGCTGATTTGCAAAATTATAGCCCTGAGAGAATTGTTATGTAAGTATTATGCATAATAAAAATCATCATGGGGAAAAAAAAGAAAGAAAGAAAGAAAGAAAGAAAGAAAGAAAAAAAAAGCAACTCCTACCACTCCTAAATATTGCTCGTATTTGGCTTCAGGTTGTCTGATTGAATCAGTTTTTACCTCACTGTCCATCTGTCCACGTCACCGTCTTTTCTATAATACCCCGAGAGTGCACTTGACCAAGCTGTACAGCTCTGCACTGAACTCCTCGTCATGTCCCGCCTCACTGTTGGTCGATATCGGTCATATAAAGAGGAATTAAACACCCGGTCTCATGCCGTTTTAGGAAAATAACCAACTTTAGCTTGGCGGTAGTAACTCCACATCATCACACTGCCCTGTCGTTGATTATTTTCCTACGACAGCACACCCTAAAGTGTTCTATTCCATAGGGGTTCATATAGAGACTAGAATAAGAACGACAGCCCGTGCTTTTTGTCCGTTTTATGTTGTGGAACGTCTGCGAAATAAGTACGTTCCTGCTCTCACTTGTATCAAAACAGCTATAAACCGTCGTCCCTTCACCGCACCTGTCTCGAACGTTTCTCACCGGAGACTCCTTCCATCAAATCCCCTCGCAGGAAATTCACAAGTTACTATAGAAACAGTCAAGAACGAGCGGTTTAATATGAAGCTGTGAGTTCTAGGTGAGGGCTGCGGTTACAGAGAACTAATCAATACCTTCCGACCAATCAGAATCGAGAATTCGACAACGTCGCGGTATAAGCGGTTAGCGGTTCCGTTCCGCGTGCTTGCACGATTAGGTCGCTTAGTTTCTTGTTCTTAGCTCGGGCTGGGTTTTGAAAATGGACGAACCACCGTGTTGTTGCGGCCCCTGCTTGTGCTGTAAACTAGCTTTGAGCGCGTCATCGGCTACGACTGTACGTCCGTGAACGACAGAACTTCATTGCTTAAGCGAAGGAGACAAAACATTTGGCCATTCCAGCACCTTCAAAACGCACGGCGCACGCTGCTGTTCGGATTATTTATAGAAAGTTTAACGCTGGGAGATGGAACAAAGAGGTCTCGCGGTGTTCTGGGAAATGCCACGTTTCATTTTTCACCCTCGATTCGGGACAAAACATCGCATCACCTGCACATCAGGGAACTAAAAACGCTCTTGATCTATATTGTCAGGCGCTGACGGGATCCCTGCTGCGTCGGAAAGGCAGCAAACATCAGAGTGCCAGGAGGGAGAGGTGGCCATAATGCCAGCTCGGGGGAACTTTCTCAAATACACAGCAGACGGTCTGTTAGACAGCGATGAAAGGGCTTGGGGGGATAAAAATAGAAGTACAAAAAGAAAGCTGTCAGTGGAAAGAAGTTTAAAAAAAAAAAATACAGGAATCATCCAAGTTTGGACTTATGATCTGTTTTTTTGAAACGGACCACAGGCTGTATATCGCCCCATGGTTCTCCACCACACGGTGCCGTCTGGCCTTTCGCAATTACACCGGGATCGCTTTATTTCTTCAGAGAGCTGGAAGTCCTTGGTCAGCCATCAGTGCGTGGATTCTTAATCACTGGCCTTGAGTAAATGTTGCATGGTCTAAAGATATTTTAATGACCTGCCTTGTGCCTACGAAGCTCACAAGGGGGCGAATAGGTGGTTAATTGAAGTGTCACTCAGTCCTGTATCATCCTCCTCTTGCAGGAACGATCGGTGCCTTCCTTTGTGCGTTACAAAGTAAGACAGAGAGAAAAACGCTGACACGACAACACTACAGACAGAATACTACATCTGTATCGAAGGATGAAAACACTCGGTGTTGCGCTTTTATAGGAAAATGATCAGCAACGGGGTGGTGTGGATTATTTTTATATTAACTGCACGTTCCGATGGGATCTAGTCCTTTCACACCACAACTTTCTTTATTCAAGAAGGACACATGGTACGTTTGATCCATTTATAGTTGTGGGACGTTCGTGAGACAAGTTTTCACCCCCCCCCCCCCCCCCATGCAATCAATTTACAGTGTTTATGGTGGCCGAGAAGTGCAAAACAAAACCGGAATCCTAAATCTAAAAACAAATGAACGAATGCGAAAACTAATGAACGAATGCGAAAACTAATGAACGAATGCGGAAACAAATGAACGAATGCGGAAACAAATTAACAGATGCGAAAACTAATAAAAAATGCGAAAACTAATGAACGAATGCGAAAACTAATAACAAATGCGAAAACTAATAACGAATGCGAAAACTAATAACAAACGCGAAAACATAAATGCGAAAACTAATGAACGAATGCCAAAACTAATAATAAATGTGAAAACTAATGAATGAATGCGAAAACTAATAACAAATGCGAAAACTAATGAACGAATGCGAAAATGAAAACTAATGAACGAATGCGAAAACTAATAACAAATGCAAAAACTAATGAACGAATGTGAAAACTAATAACAAATGCGAAAACTAATAACAAATGCGAAAACTAATAACAAATGCAAAAACTAATGAATGAATGTGAAAACAAAAACTAATGAACAAATGCGAAAACTAATAACAAATGCGAAAACTAATGAACGAATGCGAAAACTAATAACAAATGCGAAAACTAATGAACGAATGCGAAAACTAATGAACGAATGTGAAAACAAAAACTAATGAACGAATGTGAAAACAAAAACTAATGAACGAATGTGAAAACAAAAACTAATGAACGAATGTGAAAACAAAAACTAATGAACGAATGTGAAAACAAAAACTAATGAACAAATGCGAAAATGAAAACTAATGAACGAATGTGAAAACAAAAACTAATGAACAAATGCAAAAATGAAAACTAATGAACGAATGTGAAAACAAAAACTAATGAACGAATGTGAAAACAAAAACTAATGAACGAATGCGAAAATGAAAACTAATGAACGAATGTGAAAACAAAAACTAATGAACAAATGCGAAAATGAAAACTAATGAATGAATGTGAAAACAAAAACTAATGAACGAATGTGAAAACAAAAACTAATGAACGAATGCGAAAATGAAAACAAATGAACGAATGCGAAAACTAATGAACGAATGCGAAAATGAAAACTAATGAACGAATGTGAAAACAAAAACTAATGAACAAATGCGAAAATGAAAACTAATGAACGAATGTGAAAACAAAAACTAATGAACAAATGCGAAAATGAAAACTAATGAACGAATGTGAAAACAAAAACTAATGAACAAATGCGAAAATGAAAACTAATGAATGAATGTGAAAACAAAAACTAATGAACGAATGTGAAAACAAAAACTAATGAACGAATGCGAAAATGAAAACAAATGAACGAATGCGAAAACTAATGAACGAATGCGAAAATGAAAACTAATGAACGAATGCGAAAACAAAAACTAATGAACGAATGTGAAAACAAAAACTAATGAACGAATGTGAAAACAAAAACTAATGAACGAATGCGAAAATGAAAACAAATGAACGAATGCGAAAACAAAAACTAATGAACGAATGTGAAAACAAAAACTAATGAACGAATGTGAAAACAAAAACTAATGAACGAATGTGAAAACAAAAACTAATGAACGAATGTGAAAACAAAAACTAATGAACGAATGCGAAAACAAAAACTAATGAACAAATGCGAAAATGAAAACTAATGAACGAATGTGAAAACAAAAACTAATGAACAAATGCGAAAATGAAAACTAATGAACGAATGTGAAAACAAAAACTAATGAACGAATGTGAAAACAAAAACTAATGAACGAATGCGAAAATGAAAACTAATGAACGAATGTGAAAACAAAAACTAATGAACAAATGCGAAAATGAAAACTAATGAATGAATGTGAAAACAAAAACTAATGAACGAATGTGAAAACAAAAACTAATGAACGAATGCGAAAATGAAAACAAATGAACGAATGCGAAAACTAATGAACGAATGCGAAAATGAAAACTAATGAACGAATGTGAAAACAAAAACTAATGAACAAATGCGAAAATGAAAACTAATGAACGAATGTGAAAACAAAAACTAATGAACAAATGCGAAAATGAAAACTAATGAACGAATGTGAAAACAAAAACTAATGAACAAATGCGAAAATGAAAACTAATGAATGAATGTGAAAACAAAAACTAATGAACGAATGTGAAAACAAAAACTAATGAACGAATGCGAAAATGAAAACAAATGAACGAATGCGAAAACTAATGAACGAATGCGAAAATGAAAACTAATGAACGAATGCGAAAATGAAAACTAATGAACGAATGCGAAAATGAAAACTAATGAACGAATGCGAAAACAAAAACTAATGAACGAATGTGAAAACAAAAACTAATGAACGAATGTGAAAACAAAAACTAATGAACGAATGCGAAAATGAAAACAAATGAACGAATGCGAAAACTAATGAACGAATGCGAAAACTAATAACAAATGCGAAAACTAATGAACGAATGCGAAAACGAAAACTAATAACAAATGTGAAAACTAATGAACGAATGCGAAACAAAAACTAATGAACAAATGCAACAACAAATTAACAGATGCGAAAACTAATAACAAATGCGAAAACTAATGAACGAATGCGAAAACAAATGAACGAATGCGAAAACAAAAACTAATGAACGAATGTGAAAACAAAAACTAATGAACGAATGCGAAAACAAAAACTAATGAACGAATGCGAAAACAAAAACTAATGAACGAATGCGAAAACAAAAACTAATGAACGAATGCGGAAACAAAAACTAATGAACGAATGTGAAAACAAAAACTAATGAACGAATGTGAAAACAAAAACTAATGAACGAATGCGAAAACTAATAACAAATGCGAAAACTAATAACAAATGCAAAAACTAATGAATGAATGTGAAAACAAAAACTAATGAACAAATGCGAAAACTAATAACAAATGCGAAAACTAATGAACGAATGCGAAAACTAATAACAAATGCGAAAACTAATGAACGAATGCGAAAACTAATGAACGAATGCGAAAACTAATGAACGAATGTGAAAACAAAAACTAATGAACGAATGTGAAAACAAAAACTAATGAACGAATGTGAAAACAAAAACTAATGAACAAATGCGAAAATGAAAACTAATGAACGAATGTGAAAACAAAAACTAATGAACAAATGCGAAAATGAAAACTAATGAATGAATGTGAAAACAAAAACTAATGAACGAATGTGAAAACAAAAACTAATGAATGAATGCGAAAATGAAAACAAATGAACGAATGCGAAAACTAATGAACGAATGCGAAAATGAAAACTAATGAACGAATGCGAAAACAAAAACTAATGAACGAATGTGAAAACAAAAACTAATGAACGAATGCGAAAACTAATGAACGAATGTGAAAACAAAAACTAATGAACGAATGTGAAAACAAAAACTAATGAACGAATGTGAAAACAAAAACTAATGAACAAATGCGAAAATGAAAACTAATGAACGAATGTGAAAACAAAAACTAATGAACAAATGCGAAAATGAAAACTAATGAATGAATGTGAAAACAAAAACTAATGAACGAATGTGAAAACAAAAACTAATGAATGAATGCGAAAATGAAAACAAATGAACGAATGCGAAAACTAATGAACGAATGCGAAAATGAAAACTAATGAACGAATGCGAAAACAAAAACTAATGAACGAATGTGAAAACAAAAACTAATGAACGAATGTGAAAACAAAAACTAATGAACGAATGCGAAAATGAAAACAAATGAACGAATGCGAAAACAAAAACTAATGAACGAATGTGAAAACAAAAACTAATGAACGAATGTGAAAACAAAAACTAATGAACGAATGCGAAAATGAAAACAAATGAACGAATGCGAAAACTAATGAACGAATGCGAAAACTAATAACAAATGCGAAAACTAATGAACGAATGCGAAAACGAAAACTAATAACAAATGTGAAAACTAATGAACGAATGCGAAACAAAAACTAATGAACAAATGCAACAACAAATTAACAGATGCGAAAACTAATAACAAATGCGAAAACTAATGAACGAATGCGAAAACTAATGAACAGATGCGAAAACTAATGAACGAATGCGAAAACAAATGAACGAATGCGAAAACAAAAACTAATGAATGAATGTGAAAACAAAAACTAATGAACGAATGCGGAAACTAAAACTAATGAACGAATGCGAAAACAAATGAACGAATGCGAAAACTAATGAACGAATGCGAAAACAAAAACTAATGAACGAATGTGAAAACAAAAACTAATGAACGAATGTGAAAACAAAAACTAATGAACGAATGCGAAAATGAAAACAAATGAACGAATGCGAAAACTAATGAACGAATGTGAAAACTAATAACAAATGCGAAAACTAATGAACGAATGCGAAAACGAAAACTAATAACAAATGTGAAAACTAATGAACGAATGCGAAACAAAAACTAATGAACAAATGCGAAAACAAATTAACAGATGCGAAAACTAATAACAAATGCGAAAACTAATGAACGAATGCGAAAACAAAAACTAATGAACGAATGTGAAAACAAAAACTAATGAACGAATGCGAAAACAAAGGAACGAATACGAAAACTAACAAATGTGAAAACGAATGAACGAATCCAACAAAATAAATCCGAAAGCGGCCCGCGTACGGTGCATTGTGACTCCTAAGATATCGGTGCTCTGTAGCGTCGACGTGTAACCGTCGAAAAGTCGAGGTTGAAAAGCTGTGATTTTATTCTCACCCCAAAGGAAACTAACATCAGCGACTCTTCTAAGAGGCTTAATACAAGATTTAATATCACCTGAGACAGCGAGACGCCTTAATAATTAAAGATGGAGCCAGATCAGATATACATCATTCCTGATCATGATCGACAGCAGCACAAATCTTTTTAAAACACTGTTCATGCATTCATATTCAGTACTTTCTATATAGTAGAGTGCATTCGTTTTCGGGCTTTACCATATTAACGTCCCCGTAGGGTTGAGACTCTGGGCCTCGGTGCGCATGAAACAGACCAATTATTCACCGCAGTAGTTCTAAATCCACAAGAGGACATTCTTACAACAGGGTAAACATTGTTACCCATAATCCTCCTTGTTTTTTTTTTTGTTCGTTTTTTTTTTTTTTAGGGACTGCTGTTTATTTGTATTTTTTATAAACACACCTTCATAGTGCCTCGAGATATTCCATCTTAAATAAAGAACACTGGTTTCTTTCGGAGCGGCGAACGCCTGCGAGCCTTTTTGCATAAATTATCCGATCCGTGAAGAGAAAAGGATTCCATCGTCGATATTTGTACAGCTTCACACCACGCTGTTTTTTTTTTTTTCCCCTAACCCCGTCCTCTTGCTCGCTCGCGCGCAACTCTCCACAGACTCTCCACTGCGTTGTTCTTCGAATGCGAGGATTTAACAGAACGCAACGCCGACTCTAGAGGGTTCTAGTTCTTCAGTCAGAGGGAATTTCGACTGAAATCGTTCCACGCATATACACCGTAGCCGAGCGAAATACATATTTATGAACGCCGAGAAGTCATCTCGAGTCATCCGAGGTCCCCGGCTCCGGCTTCGGAAAAGGAAACGTTCTTTAGAACGCTTGGATCGTTTTCGCTCCTGACCTGCGTCAGTGTGTTGCGAGTTGCACGACTTTATTTAACTCTGAAAATCTGCTTGCTGTTACCTAATGTCAAACATTTATTACGGTACGATACATATCAAAGAGTTACACCACAGCGCCGTGGAATCCTGCGTCCCGATTGGTCAGAAGGTATCGATTCGTTTTCTGTAAGGAGACGTTTACGTAAACGTTGACGGAAGGAGTCTCCAGTGTCAGCGCTTTGTGACGGTCAGACGTAACGCTGTAAATCAGTCAGAGTTCACGCCTTGTGCGTTCTCTATAACGTGATGAGCTGAATTTAAAAATAATAATTATATATTTTTTTTATTATTAACTTGATAAACAGGCTGTTTTGGGGGATGAATGTTTCTAGCGTGAGTCATAACTTGTTTCCACTACAACTTTAATAAATAAATCACACTGACCTGTTGTTCATGATTTTCCAGTGACGGAACACTGGAAGAGTTTTAGAACTTACACGACAGCATTATAAAGTCGTATCAACCAGAGCTGTGTCGTTTAATCGGCTGTTAATGAATCATAAAATTCTAATCGCTAAAACATTTAGCACATGCATTATTCAAAGAAATATTCCCTTTTATTTTATTTTTATTTTATTTATTTATTTATTTTTTTTTTTTTTTGCTGCACTTTGTTTGCAGTTAAAACTGACAACCCTGCCAGCTTGATTAGGAATTTCATTGAAATGTTTTATTCATAAATAAATACACCCCCTTTGGTTTCTGGATTTTTAAATAAATGTCTGTTGAATGAATGAAGTGGACCTGTTGAATGAAGAACCTCCAACCTCCACGATTAGGATTTCCAAACAACAACAACAACAACAACAACAACAACAACAAAAAGCACATAGGCTACATGGAGACATGGAAAGAGTTTCTCTGGAGCATGCAAATAATCCATTTAGAAGAGGATCACACACACACACACACACACACACACACACACACTAAACAATAATAAAATGTAAAAAAAAAAAAAAAAAAAAAAGGCGAGACGACAGAGCAAAAGAGGTGATGAAAATGCATTATCCATCCAATTCACTCAACTCTGGAGCTGTGTGATGTTCTACAGGTGTAAAAGCAGGTGTCAATTAACATCACGTGGGTTCCAGGAGTACACGCGCAGGCTTTATTTATTTATTTAAATAAATAAATGTAAAAAAAAAAAAAAATGAGAGCAGAGTTGAAAATGACAGAGTATGACTAATCGTGATCACCAGACTATTTTGGGCGTTTGTTAAATATATATATATTATTTATTTATTTATTTATTTTTAATCCCTGACGAGGTAAGAAGGAGCCATTCAGTGAGTCGTTCAGCGAGTCGGTTCTTCGACAGCGAATCTTTGAGTCGGAACTTGAAAGAATAGTGGAGAGAAAGCAGGCAAACTTGGAACAAACTGAATGAAACTCTGGAAAGGTTGAAGCAGGGGATGAAGGTGGTGATGGAACACTAGAGATGACAACTGGATAACGAAAATAGCTAGATGCATGTACCTAAATGTAAACATCCAGTCTCGTTCGTTTCACCTTAAGGATCAAACTGCTTGACAATTGCATGTAAGTGCATGCTTTAATGGCACTTGAAGCATCGAATGCATCACTGCTATTTGATCGAGTTATTTATTTATTTATTTATTTATTTATTTATTTGTACTGATTTGTTGTTGGCGGCGCGCGCGCACTCTCCTTCCTGCGCCCCAAACTCCGTTCAGGTCCAGAGCATGAACTTAAGTGTAACCCCCCCCCCCCCCCTGCCCCGCGCGCGCCCGCGCTCGTGCGCCTGCCTGTGGGTTTCGCTCCTGCATCCGCGCGCGTCCGTTAACCACCCCCCCCCCCTTCTCCATCCCCCCCGCGTGCGCCTCAGTTAAGCGCTGCTTCACCGCGCGCGACGCGTCTCTCCTCGCCTTCCACTCTCCCCTCCTCTCCTGTCCTCCGCGCAGCGCGTGTGCATCTCTTCTCCTGTCCTCTCGCCGGAGCGCGCGAGCAGAGAGAGTGAGAGAGTGAGAGTGACGGAGCGCGTGGTGCGCGTGAGACACTGCGCGAATCGCAAACCCGCACAACACACCCGAGCTCCACGAGCCCAGTGAATTCTACCGGAAGAAGAGAACACGCATGCAGACGTGATACGGGACGGTTTGGGGTTTTCTGAGAAAGCAGCCCGAAAGCGGAAACTCAACTCCGAGCTCGCGAGTCCGTTCTTCTCCAGAAGAAGAAGAAGAACAAGAAGAGATGTTGTCTCTGTTCTCATCCTTTCTTCTGCTTGTCCTCTTGCTCTCAGGTTTCGGTAAGTGCACGGACACTTCATTCTCCATTCATCATTCATCATGCAATCCATAGCTCTAGTTTGTATTGTGTGTGTGTGTGTGTGTGTGTGTGTGTGTGTGTGTTTTGTTTTGTGGACAGGATTGCGCCTGATATCTTTTGCGCCGCGAGCGCCTTCCTTGTCGTCATCTCCATGTCAGAGGAAAAGTGGCTTGGAGTGAAAATGATTGAGTTTGCAATGAGGGTTGAATGATGCACAATTCAAGCAGTGGTTTGAATTTGTACATTTGTTAGACCATGGGGTTTTTTAAATTTTATATATATATATATATATATATATATATATATATATATATATATATATATTTATTTATTTATTTGCTGGAGGAAACATCAGTGCATATTCTTCTCTAGTCACACCTTCATCCACATCATGCATAAAAAAATAAATAAATAATAAAAACATCAGGTTCAGATCCATATGTGTGCAAATCTCGGCTCTGTCATCTGAAACGTCATTGTAGTTTATGCATGAGATCCACGTCACGGTTCGATTTCTACAACATCTCTGCTGCCTCATATCTCCAGAGTCCTGGGTTCGATCCCAGGCTCGGGTTGCTGTCTGTGCATCTGCTCTTCTCCGATGTCGGTTTCCTTCAGGTTCTTCTCCGGATTCCTCCACCCTCCCAAAATCATACAGATAGGCAGAGTGCTAAATTGCCCCTGGGTGTGTGTGTGTATAAATATGTACATTGTGCCCAATCTGTATTCTGAATTCTCCCGCCTTGCTCCCAGTGTTCCTGGGATAGGCTCCGGATCAGCATGTACGCCAGATGAATCAGAACCAGATTTCATCTATCATCAGCTGTAAAGCGGTATGAATCAGTATCACAAACATGTTCGCTTGCTGTTATTTAGAACTTTCCTTTCTGATAAATGATCTTGACATCCATGTTCAAGTTCATCAGTTCAGGTCTACATGAGGTTTTGGGTATATATATATATATATATATATATATATATTGTGTATGTGTATCATACATATACATACATCAGTGGAATCCAGATACTCGTTAAGCGCTGAGACACTTGCTTCGAATGAAATGAAGAAGTAGAAAAACAATACCCTTTTGTGTGCATGTGTGTGTGTGTGTGTGTGTGTGTGTGTGTGTTACAACTGCATAGTAGCTGAAATCTGAAGTCTGACTCGCATCAAATCTAATCCCAGATACTGATTTTCCTCAGCTTTAGATGTGCATCTGCTCCATATCAGATGCAGATTTGTGAAAAATCTTCAGATTTCTGCTGCTATCCAGTTGTACCACACACACACACACACACATGGGTTTGTTTGCATTGTGATTCCTTTCTGATAGCTGAAACAATGACCTACTTAAATTAAAGTATGTGGTTTTATATATATATAAAACGATATATATATATATATATATATATATGCTCAATGATGCTTACAATACTAGTTTTGTAACTAGCAAGTAGAAGTTTCTGGAAATCAGAATGACTTAGAATTATCTCTCTCTTTCGGGGCGTATTCTTGACACCACAGAAGCCGACATGATCCAAACATCCTGCTGCTTTTATGTATGTATTTATTTATTTATTTATTTTATGTCTTCTTTTTTTTTTTATCTCCTTCCAATTGTCTTACTTTTAAACTACAATTGCTTTTCCTCTCAGCGGCGTTGTTATGTTCTATTTGTTGATCTTTTTTTTTTTTTTTGGTCTCTTTTTTTCTTCCCTTCCCAGGCTCAGTGTGTACTATAGGAGAAGCGATACGCCACTGAGCAAACCCAATTAAAGTGGAACACAGTAGAAAGTCCTAATTCGAAGCTGACACGTGCAATAAAGCTTTTAATGCCGCCTCCGTTCTCAGGCGCACGGGCGCTCTACATCAAATCTCCAGAGAGCGCTTTTATTACAACTTTCACGGGTGTATATGTGCAGAGACGTTCAGGCTAACAGGAGAGGTTTTATAATCCACGTTTCCGAGACATTGAGATGTCGCGAAGGAGCACGAGGGTTGGATTTCACACAGCTGGTTTATGTACGTTCGTATTCATATTCACATTAAGGACGCAATTCAGAAATATAGCTAATCAGTTGTTCATTAAGCTCCTTGCCCAAGGTCTCTCGAGTAATCTTAATTAAGGCAAAGACACCGTAATTGTCTTCCACGCTTGTGTTTTTTTTTTTTTTTTTAAACCTATTTATGTGAAACTAATTTACAGTGAATTTTTGATGTAGCCGTCTCATTATATAATACGTTCACAGCCTCCTTTCTCCAAACCGTTAGCGCTAGACGTTGTCGTCTTGGTGCAAAATCAAAACCAAATCCTGTCTCCGTCTGGGTTTTCAAACACGAACCGGTGACCGCAAAGTCGTGCCATTTAAAAAAAAATTTTTACAGCTTTTTTTCCTACTTCCTGTCCCCTTTAGCGCTTAGAACTTAATGTTTTCGCCTTCGTTTACTCTCGATAATCATAACACGCTCGTGTTAAACTCGCCTCGCAAACGCAGAATTCCTAAATCACGACGATCTCCTAAATCTCCCAGCTCTTCACGTCTGTTTCGTGCGTTGTACGGAGTCAGTCCAGCTTTCTAACGTGTAGCTAGCGCCCTGACTAGCTTGCTAAGTAGCTAGCAGAATCAATAGAGCGAGGACGCAAATTTCGAACGTTTTCTTGGTCGTGGTCCGAGTTCTTAGCAGCTTAAGTTGAAAACTGAATCGGTTAGCAACGCATTGATTTCATGGGCTTTGAAGGGCTATACTTGAACCGCAGCTAAGCTAATAGCCTGTAAGGCGGCAACAGGGATTTACTATAAAGGGAATACTGAGATGAAGTTGATGAGGATTAAATATTGTTAAATATGACTATTTCTATATCGGTGTACTCACAAATGGGGGATATGTTCTGAATATTTCATGTTCTAATTAAATAAATCAGTCGTTCTGCCTGTTAAAGCAGTATTAGGGTCGTACTTTGGAATTTAATGCCTAGGAACTAAGAAAAACCCCGTTTCTGCTCGGACAGTTGCCGAAACCGTCTGTTCACCGAGCGGCGTGAAATCAAAATGGCCGCTCACAGCGTCAACTTTAAACATGGCAGCAGTTCTTACCTTTTAAATAAGTTCTGCTGTACAGTATGTACAAGCATTCATTTTAGATGAATCAACATACACACACTTGTTAAATCTGTTTGGAGGAAAATATACATCACTCGGCACGGTTAGCCGGCTAGCTTGTCGCTAACACGAGACACACCATGGAGGCATCCATGTTGTTTTCCGCACTTTGGCGCTCGGACACGCAGACTCGTAAATGCCGTAATTATGACTTGTATGCAGTATAACAAACGACAAACACGCGCCTTTTTAATTGTCCGGAAAATTCTGGCGTATTTCTTTAAGGATATCACATTTCTTCAGAGACGGATGTTCCCTTACGGGTGTTCTGTGAAACTTTAAGCGATAGCAGGTCTTAGCAGATCTAAGGTGAAAACATTAAGAACACTCTCTAGCTCATAACATACATGTTTAACCTTTTCTATTCCTGGCTCCAGGGTCTTTTAAACCCGGTGTTGAACGAACCGATGTTATACTGGTGCCGGGACCGAATAATAGCATGTACGCGAACTTGCGCTTAAAATAAATACAAATGCTAAAGTTTTTTTGTAAGTTGAACAAAGTAAAGACCTTTAGACCTGGAAAAGCCACGGGACACTTTATTTATGTATTTATTTATTTATTTATTTATGAATGTTTCAATTCGTGACCAAGATGTTCCAGAGACCTGAAGCTCGATAGCTTCAACTGAACACACACATAGAGTATATATTTAGCCTATTAATGCCACTTTTTACAGTTCTTTTGCTTTGTTCTTGTTGTTGTCATCCATTTATAAGCGTTTCCTTAGTTCATTA
The DNA here is from genome assembly GCF_023375685.1 of Ictalurus furcatus. Lineage (NCBI taxonomy): Eukaryota > Metazoa > Chordata > Actinopteri > Siluriformes > Ictaluridae > Ictalurus > Ictalurus furcatus. The sequence continues at coordinate 3,266,531 of NC_071270.1, forward strand.
AAGACTGCACATTGTTCCATGGAAGTGCTTTATCGTAAACACTTTGGATGTATGAGATTTGGAGTGACGGAGATTTGTGTTCGAATCGGTCGGGGTGTGAAAGCAGACCCAGTCGACGCCACGGATATCTCCGCAGCAATAAGACGTTCCCTAGCGTGCTGCGGATGTAGATCCTGCACGTTTCTCCGTGTTATGGCAGATCCACCCGGTCGTTCCCGGCCCTCGTTCTCCCTCTACTCTCGCCATACTCGTTTATTTTATTTGCCTGCGGTGGATTTTTTTTTTAAATGACAGTGAATCGAAGGCATAAACCTTTTAAGAGCATTGCTTGCCTTCGATCCATTGTAGTAACTGTTGAAAAAGTCCTGCACGCAACCCAGGCACTTCGGTGCATTATGAAAAGCTATCAGGTGCACCCGACTGAACGGTCTGCATCTCTACAAGCCTCCTGGGATATCGCCCCCCTCCATCTCGCAAATCCTTGTGTTACAGACAGGGTTTATTTAGCATCTGCTGACAGCACAATGTGAGCACTGTGGCTGGGAAAACATAAGCGCAGGACTTGTTCGTGTGATCCGACACATCTTCCAGAGACCACATCCTCCATCTGAGCCTTTTATCCGTGGCGTGACTGTGCAAGTGCAGAAACGAAAGAGACACTTTGTTGTTTTTTTTTTTTTTTTTTTTTTTTTTTTTTTTTTAAAAAAGATGAAAATGGAAGGACTTTGATAAAGATTTGACTCTCTGCGGACCCCCTGGCGCTCTCTCCATGATCCACAATCACAACTTGATGTCCTTAGTGTAGCCAGAGAGGCAGCGCTGGATTGGATTTCCTGCCATCCTCCTCTGCAGCTCTCTGATTGCTGCTGAGTTCCTGAAGGGATCGTGTTAACTGCTTAAGTGTCAGAAAAAAAAAAAGCGCCGGCGTTGACAGCAGCGCTTCTCCGCCTTTTTAGTTCCTCAGCCCACGCGCTGACAATGCCAGCAATGAGATGATGTCGATGTCCCTGCTGACAATTAAAGCAGGCGTTTATCGGACACGTAGCTGTAGCTCCTCATCCTGCCAAGGCTGGGTTTTTTTAATTTTTTTTTTTTAGGAATTTTGTGTAAAGCTTTTCAAACATACCTTGTAAAGATGGGAATGAATAGAAGCATGGAAACACCATGTATTCTAAGAGTACTGCGTTCATTTGGTTAGTACATGGCTGGAATTTTAGGTGTAAGGAATGAAACGCTCAGTGTCCTGATATCATAAAGAAAATAATCCGTGACGGTGTTAGCGTGGCTAGAAAACCGTGCTTTTATTCCACATATACCACAGCGAATTGCCAACGATTCCATCTGGAGAACTTTTATCCATTTATAGGTACAGTTCAAGTGGTGGAACATCTATGAAGCAAGCGTGTTAGAATCTGTAAAGCGGTTGATTGTGGTACTGGAGACTCCTTCCATAAATGTTCAATTAAATTGTTCTTACACAAAAAACGGCATAATGGCGTAATCTGGTCCGCCATACGGTCGGCTAGCTTGTTCTGAAAACGCTAAAGTTCTCCTCTCTGTGTTCTCGAAACAGATGAAAATGAAGCGCCACGTTCGTCGACGTCGATAGTCGTACTCCGAGTAAGCAGGTACACCGTCTTTCGTTTTCCTGTCACCACGCTGTTCCCTCCCCCATCCGCCTGCTCAGACGGCGCTGCCGGCCGCATCCTCTCTCCATGTGTTTGCGGTTGTGTAATTTGATCCCAGCCCAGACCGATTAGTCCATAAATAAGTCAGGAGAAAATAATAACAGACGAGCAGGAGATGCAGGGGCGGCTCGGTGCCATCGGCTCTCCGTCTGAATCGTCGAGTGCATCTCGGCTGATTACGCCGCAGGTAAAAAAAAATGGCCTCCAAATTGACATGCAACACAAATAAAACGAGCGAGACGAACCATGCGGCAAAGACTATTCAAATCCGAGAGCGAAGTTCAATAATGGGAGTCGCCGAAGACGATTGATTGGAGCTTTCTATCAGTATGCGTCGTAATCCTGGTGTACAAAAGGACCGATTCTGGATGGTGCTTTGAAGGCCATCGTACACATTATCTACAAAGCTCCTATTTGACACAATCTGCCTTGTTTTGTTTCTTTTATCAAAACCTTTCCATTTTCCTCTCCGACTCTTTTTTGAGGTTTTTGTGCATTTGTCACTTCTTTTCTATGCAGCCAGTAATCCGATTGTTCATGTCCTCGTCATTTGCTGGAGGGAGTAGTTTCAAGGAACATCAGAACGACTTTATTCCGCAGCTTTGCGCTCTATATTGCGACAATGAATCACCGAGACGCCTCCGCCGTATTCGTCCAGCGTCGCAATCGGTTGTTATATGGTCTTCCCTGGCAGAGGCTGAGAGAGTAAATAAGCTGGTAAAACGTGCTGACAGCCTTGTTAAATTCTGCACAGGACGAGGTGAGGAAGACGTATTTTGCGTTGCGGGATGGGAGGCACTGTGAAGGATTTGGCTGCTGATTTGATAAGGGCTTCGGTGTCTCTGGGAATTGTGTGACAGAGCTCGGAATTACGGCCAGATTGACTTGGCTGTGTCTCTCCGGTTTGACACTGATTGCGTGATGCAGGAGGCCTGAGAACAGCGATAGTGGCATTCAGAGGTGGGGGTGGGGGCTGGAGGGGGGTAACACTGGAGCACCAAGTACAAGCACCAAGCCTTGTAGAGAAGAGAAGAGTTATCTTGAACGTCTCTGCCTCTGCTTTAACACGAAGGAACAGTGGAATTTGATGGCATATTGTGATGGAAAAGCAAAAGCTACTGCCATGGGAGCTTGTAATAATTGTTCTCTGCATGCAGCTTTGAACTGCATAGATCTGGGGTGGTGGGGGGGGGGGGGGGATGTCATTTCTCTAAAGGACGTCTTTAATAATGTTCTTGCAGCAAAAAAAAAAAGGTTTGCTGTCAAAAGAAGGGAACATTCTGAAATTACTCAGGTCTGCTGAGGTCATCTCAGATTGCCAGAAGTTATGAGGTTCTCTTCTTCAAAACAACTTCTGCCTGAATGAAGGACTACCATTTAAAGAATACTCCACTTTTTTTTTTTTTTATTTGATCTAATATCTCTGCACTGTGTCTGTTGCCATTACCCGAGACGATCGTTTTTAATTTCCTGTCCAACCAAACAACGCAAATCCAATTTGCTGCAAAATGACTTGACGTCTAGGGGTAATAAGTAAAGAATAAAACCTTCAGTGTCACATTGTTCTAGGGGAAAATAAATCAACGGTGGGTTCATCGTACAATTCCAAAGTCGATTCGTTTCCAATAACTTTCCCAATATCTTGATGCATATCGTGTATCGTAGAAACGTCGTGAAATATCGTGCCATGTCGCCTAGCTTTGTTGGCTCTTTTCTCAGTCCATGGAAGTACACTGAACAAATGTTACCTGTGCCAAACAGCAGCAACGGCAATACAACTCTTTCGTAATGTAGTTCTCTAGGGACCTTCTGCTTTGTCTGTTGTTCATAACACACAGTGGTGGCTCAGTGGTTAAAGCTGGGGTGTCCAGTCATATCCAGAAAGGGCCGCAGGGTGTGGGTGTGGCTTCCAAGTGTGGCTTCTGCTTGGTTGGAATGAAAACCTGCGCACACACACCGGCTCTTTCCGGATAAGATTGCCCATCCCTGGGTTAAAGGGTTACTGATCAGAAGGTCAGGAGTTCAAGCCTCAGCACTACCAAGATACCACTGTTGGTCCCTTGGGCAAGGCCTTTAACCCTCAACTGCTCAGTCGTATAAATGAGATCGACGTAAGTCGCTCTGGATAAGGGGGTCTGCCAAATGCCATAAATCTAAATCTAAATAAAATTCCCGAAATGTTTCCCCATCCTACACCATCATCTTGGTTTGTAGAAAGCGTGTAAGCCTACAGTTCCGCCACAGCTTCCTCCCACCCGTAAATGACACCATCTGTACATTGAGAAGGACTTGCTTTCAGTGCCTACGCAAATTGCTGTGGCGCTATAAATTTAATCCTGGCACACTTATAATTCAATCAGCCGCATCCATCGGACCACAAATCACACACCCGAGCCAGGCCACATCCGTTTTGACTCACTCGCTTGGCTGCGGACCAAATCTAAATGGCCCGGCTTGAGCTCGTGAACGATGCAGGACCAGATTAGACGAACGCGAGCTTTTTTACGCCAGGACTTGTGTAGCGAATCTCGTTCCGATGAGTTATGCGTCCTGTGAAGTAAACTCTGATCCCAGCAGTTCTCAGCGACAGGAAATGGGCGATTTGATAAACATGTTGGTAAATCTCCTATATATATATATATATATATATATATATGTATATAAACGGTTGTATATTTTATTCCCAGGACTAGAACACATTCATAGATTAGACTTAGATTCTGGATACGGGTTAGAGACCAGGAATCCAGGAGTGAATATAAACGTATGCCTCAAGTTTGACTGGCATTTGAAACTCATCTTTCATAATCGAGAGCGTGTGTTCCATGAGCATGCTAATTACAAGTCTACTGATTAGCAGAAAAGTTCACTGCCTCTGTCCCTGTTAATAAAAAAACAAGGCACCGGGGACCGAACAGTGGCGTCACCTCCGATTCCTGCCATTAAGCTGTCAGTCATCAGGAAACAATCTGTGATAAGTTAGCATGGGAGTTAATTAGCTCGGTAATTCATCAGCGATTTTCTGTGCACAGCAGGAAAGTGGAGAAGTGCATGACTAACTCACCTCCGAGGTAATTTACACTAACAAAAACAACGTTTCCACATTAATCACCAATACGATTTTATTTTTAACTTGAATAATGCAACGTTTGCATCTGAATGTCTTCAGAACTGCCTCCAGTTTTTTGGTTTTTTTTTTTCTTTTCCACTATTCTCTGATGACCAGCTAATGAACCCTACGCTACACCATTAAGATAGCAGGTTTTGCACATTTGAATATAATGAGATTTCTAACATGGAGTCTTTAGACCATCCAATCAACACAGGATGCACTGATTCCCACAGTGAAACCGAACGTGGTCAGTAGTCACCAAACACTTAGAATGCTGCTCTCTCGCTCCTCTGAACAGGTCTTCACCCCTGCCGTGACTCATTCTTGTGGCCCTCAAGTGTGCACTACTTTCTGAATTCCTTTGAAGGTATGTAGCAAGGAGCTTAGCTACGTGATGTAGACAGGCATGAGGTTCCTGTTTCAGTGCCTCAGGGTTCTTCCACATGATTCTCATGGCACTGCTTTCAACCCATCATGCCTGGGGTTATTGGGAGGGGTACGAGTCGGTGACGGTACTGGTGGTGGTGGGGTCTCGCCTGCTTACTTAGAAAAACCGTACACACGCATACTACATGTAAACAGACAAGCAAATAATATAGTAAGTAAATAAATGCTTATTATTTTCCTTTCAGTAGTTTTCTTCTCTTTCTTAAAAAAAATAAATAAATAAAAACCCCAGGTGCTTTGAAAACCTCACAGACACACAGGTTCAGTAAATACAGAGTGCTGTGCACAAACATCTCTAATGGAAATCAGGTGCAAATTATCATCCCCCGACTTGAGGACAGCAGAGTGAAGGGTGATGAAGTGATGCTGTCGCTGAGCGTGATCATCTTTTCAGGCAGAATCATCATGTGATTACAGCTTACAATCAGACCGGGCTAGCAGTGAGAATACAAGCCAGAGCTTTTTTTTGCGTGTGTGTGTGTGTGGCAAACAACCACAAATTATTATTCAGCGACAAGAAACGTAAGCAAATCCTTCATCACTTGTACATAATAAACTGTTTTTTTTCTTCTTCTTCTTCTTCTTCTTCTTCTTCCCAGAACTGCTTCCACTCTGCAGTAAATCCCAGAGCGTTCCTCAGTGCATGTCGAGTAGTTTTAATGAACAGCCAACAAGAATGATTAAAAGTTAGACCAAATTTGTCTCTCGGTGAACATGAATCGCTTTCCCGAGAACAAATCGGCTCGTCAGGGGATTCATCTGTCATCTCCGTGCCTTTGAACATGAAAACCTTAGAACTTTGGTGGACCACAGCGAGCGCTGGAAAGAGAAGGTCAAAGTTGCAGCCTACAGGAAGGTTGCTTTAGAGCCTGCTGAAACACCCCTGGTCCCGGGGATCTCGCAATATCTTTGTCAGTTTGACGGTGTCTGGAGACGCGGAGACATGGAGGGCAATAATAGAGTTAGGGTAGAGTGGTTGAGTGCAGCTGATGGCAAGGAGAACCTGAAGGTCTAGGGTTAGCAAAGAAATGGGTAATATCATCATCTACGAGTATCTAATACATCCCTGTACCTGACCTCGAATTGAGTGGCCAGATCAGATCAACAAATGGAACGCTTCACTCTTCCCCGAGGCAGCCCGAACCTGTCAAGACATTTAAACATGATGCGATGTGATGTGACAGAGTGACTTTGACATATGTTTCCTTTGACATCATTGCCTGAAGTGGAACGAAGACACTGTCTGTCAATTTGTGCGCTGATAACCTCCAGTTCTACCAGGGACTATGCGGAATTCCTGATTCTTGAAGAATCTTTTCCTCGAAACCGTGCAGCAGTTTGACTGGTGATGCGTCTGGCAGAATGAAGCGCCGAGCTCGGGGAGGCTCATTAACTCTGCGCTGTCAGTAGCGCTGCTCTTTGTTTAACCTTCCCGCCCATGAAGGTTCCAGCCTCCACTTTCACAGTCGGCCCGAGACGACGTCTTCATCTTTGAATTACAAGGAACCAGGGCGGTCATTATCTGCACACATTCCGTTAGTTTGTGCCAGAACGGTGCTGCCCCCATGACAGCGCTGTAGCAGATTTTCTCTCTGCACTTGACCAGGCACATTACACTGACACACTCAAAAGAGGAATTCCCCGTAAAAGTCTTCTCGAATACTAAGGGGGTTGAAATTGCGTAAGTGTAGGATGTGTTTGGTTCCATGGAAATCGTACAGTGGTTCAGAGTGATCCCACGGTTCTATATTTCTGTCTTATTATTTTACGAAAATGTACCATTCTACTACCCCCCTCGTAAGAAATAAAACATGTCGATAATTTAACAAAACGATTGTATTGGTACACTAATACATTTACACTAAAAGGCTATTTGGCATGTATAAACACTAAAAGCTAGACTTGCAAGGCAATATGGAAATATGGATTAATATGGAAAGTTCTCAACAAGCTTCAATTAACCCTTATTAGATGGAGGATTCAGTTATGGCTGGACTGAAATTCATATAATGAATTTTCATTAGTTTCAAAGACTGGTCATGCTCTAGAACACTATCATTATTTAAACCAAATGGGGAAAAAATAACACACTGGTATCAGAAAAAATATCAGAGGTAGTCTATGCAGCTAGATCTACTCATATTTCCACAGACCAACATAATTTGGATTGTACGTTTAACTCTTGAAACAACTTTAGGCCTGGAGTCCTTCTGCTCAGACACTTGACTCGACTCACCAGTTAATTATTAGCTTTACACCTGACTCGACTCGCCAGTTAATTGCTAGCTTTACACCTGACTCGACTCGCCAGTTAATTATTAGCTTTACACCTGACTCGACTCGCCAGTTAATTGCTAGCTTTACACCTGACTCGACTCGCCAGTTAATTATTAGCTTTACACCTGCCTCGACTCGCCAGTTAATTGCTAGCTTTACACCTGACTCGACTCGCCAGTTAATTGCTAGCTTTACACCTGACTCGACTCGCCAGTTAATTGTTAGCTTTACACCTGACTCGACTCGCCAGTTAATTGCTAGCTTTACACCTGACTCGACTCGCCAGTTAATTGCTAGCTTTACACCTGACTCGACTCGCCAGTTAATTCAGGTCTATCAAACTGGGGGACACAGTGGCTTAGTGGTCAACATGTTTGCCTCACACTTCCGGGTCAGGGATTCGAATCCCACCTCCGCCCTGTGTCTGTGGAGCTTGCGTGTTCTCCCCGTGCTTCGGTGGCTTCCTCCGGGTACTCTGGTTTCCTCCCCCAAACCAAAGTCCAAATTATCCGTAGTGTGTGAATGTGCGTGCGGCCGTGCCCTTTGAAAAGTTTTTGCACCCCTGTCAGGCTCCCCGTGACCCTGTATAGGATAAGTGGTATGGAAAAATGAATGAATGGTGTGTCAAATTCAAGATCTGGAGGGCAACACTCCTCCAGAGATTTGTGTTTACACATTTCGAAGGCAACAGATCCAGCCCATGACGTCCCCTGAGAATGAACTAATGTGTTGAATCAGGTGTGTTAAATGAGGTAGAAAGATAAACTCTGCAGCACTGCAGCGCTCCAGGCCTGGAGTCTGACACCAGTTGTTGTAGAGCATGACCATTATTCGAGACTAATGAAAATTCATTCATTAATCGAGTCCATTATTGGACTAGATTGTCCTGACGTAAACTCACTCATAAAAATATTTTATTAGTCCATTTTAAGTTAAGCCTGATCCACCCTGAGCCGTCCATTCAAGAATTATAGGGAGGAATGAGAAAAGTGATACGAAAGTTTTAAGTCTAGCTCTTCCGAAGGCGCATGTTATGGACCCAAGGCAGGGTGTCTTTTGTTAAGGTTGTGGCTTATTGATCAGAAGGTCAGGGGTTCGAGCTGGCACTGTTAGGCCCTTGAACCTTTAACCCTATCTACTCCAAGGGTGCCACATCATGGCTGACGCTGCGCTCTGACCCCAGCTTCCTAACAAACTGGGATATGTAATGTCTATGTAAATATAGTCGTCGTCTTCTTGGGTACTTTGCAAAGACCAGGTACGATCTTTACGGTTCTGTTCATACCGAATAAAGATGGTAGAGGACAGGAGGACCCGGAGTTGTCAGATATACTTCCTATTTCTCCAGCACCAGTCGTAGCTCTCCTGCATTGTCACATCAGCAGTGCTGGGAACATGCCAGTATTCTGAACGAGTGGGATGCAAGTTATGCCTCTGTTATTTCCTCCACATGCCACCAGCTGGAGGAGAAAGGCCCTTTCATATGGCCGTGTTAGCCATGTTGGACAAGCGCGGCTTTGAACTTTGGCTTTTGCTGCCAGGCAACAGAAGCAAGTCAGCAAAACTGTGGCTAAACATGGCCAAGAAGAGGCTGTGCGGTGCATGAAAATGAGTGTCTTTTGGAGTTCAGGAATTTGAATTTGCTCAAGTACTAGGTCTTGCTCTCGTGTTTTCAGGGGAGCTGATAGCTTTATGATAATTAAACGATTAACATATATATTGGTGTATACTGTGTGTTTATTCATGCAAATAAGGTTCAAACAATTAAGTACTGGCTTACTTTAATATTTATTGGCAATGCGGTCATAAATGACTAAATATTTATGGATGAGCCAGTCTGGGGCGAAAAATAGCGATCTGCTGGGTTGCTTTAGTGTAACATGTGCGATGCATATCTTATTCTTATAGGCACAGTCATTCTGAGTTTGCATGTTCTCCCCGTGTTTCAGGGGTTTCCTCCGGGTACTCCGGTTTCCTCCCCCAGTCCAAAGGCATGCGTTGTAGGCTGAATGGCACTTCTAAATTATCCAGTGGGTGTGAATGTGTGTGTTTGTGCCTTGCGATGACTTGGCACCCTGTCCAAGCTGTCCCCCGAAAGCAAATTTTGTCATAAAAGCACTAACTGAAGTGCTAACTGAACCGCCTGAGTTCCTTTAGAGCCGACTCTTGTTTTGACAGATACAGTACAAAGCCTCATATTGTCACAGGACTTTTTTTTATTATTATTATTTTTGGTTTTAATGCCCACCATTCGTCGTCGTCGTCATCACCCCCCCCCCCCCCCCCACTGTCAACTGATATGAAAGCCTGTTCATACATCTAATATTTCTGTAGCTCCTCATGTCATATTTCTGATCCTGTTGCTCCCAGTGCGTTACCTGATGAATGGAAGTGGAGAAAAGAGAGAAAATACTGTACTGTATGATATGAACCATTTGCAGCTGTACAGGTGTCGAGCCCTAAGGCAGATAATGATTTTTTTTTTTTTTTTTTTTGAAAGAAATACCAAAGCGTATATACAGCATTTTCAGGACTGTTTCTTTTTCACTTTTGGCAGGCTGGATTGTTCGTAGACGTTCATAGCTCATGTTTTGTGCAAGTGACCAGAAGGTTGTTGGTCAAATGCTACCATTTGAGCAAGAAAGAAAGAAAGAAAGAAAGAAAGACCGCACTATGGCGGTCGATATGGTATAACTTTTATTTAAAGGTACACCGTAGTTACACCATATATTGTCGATTTATAGTCATACTACTATGAATTCTTACACGTGAGGAAAATCACATTGTACATAAGTCACACAGAACGTGATGCAACAGAGTGAAAGACTGAAATCCCAGAGATTTTCTATTGCGCCATCCACACACGGCAAAACGTCACCGCGTACCTGAAAATCCCTCGCTTTGTCTTTTGACTTTTCACTCATATACTCCGGCACTCCAGCCTCCAACTCGCGCGTTTTGGTCAGAGAGTAATCCGATTGATGTGATTGACAAAGTGTTACAGATACTCAAATTGAAACAGGAAGCTTTTAGGAGACATACTAAACTCCAGATTTTACGCGTGTCGATTTGGACTTCTTGGGAATCCACTGGGAAATGTAAAGGAATACACCAGATGCTGAGATTTTCTAACAATGCCCCCCCCCCTCCCACACACACACACACACACACCCCACCCTGCTGGTTGTTCATCCAGAGAATGTCTTATTGGTCCCTTCCAAGTCTCCATCTACCTGTGACTGAATCGAATCCACTCCAGGCGATGTTCAGCGGGTTTCAGTTCTTTTTAAAGCCTTCCATATGTGTGCTCAAGCTATTTTAACGTGTCCCTTGGTGATGAAGATCTGCTCACAGATGTCTGCATTTAACCAGCACATCTTCAGTCCTGTTTAATCGTGTGCTAATGGCTAATAAGTATAACACCTGGGTACTAAAATGAGCAGTCATTTTTAACTGGTGTTTACGTTTCGAATCCTTTTGCTTTGTTAGCTTCATAATTCGGCTTGGATTCCAACCGGAAGTAATTAAACCGAGCGAAAGGTTACGGAACATCTCCGAAAAATCAGGAGGCTTAGTTTGGGCTAAGTTTAGCAGCTCGCACCTACTGTAGAAAAACACCGCAACCCCAAACACGCTGCATATTTGATTCAGTTTGTGCAGACGAATCGTTTCTCATGAAAGTGGACCGAGACCAGTTCTCTCAGACGCTCCGAGAGCCGAACGTGATTCCTGTGTTCTCACTTGCCTAAAAGAACCCAACGGTGAATGGGGCGAATAGGCACACACCAGGGTTCTGTTCAAACAGACTACCGTACGTATGTGAAAGAAACCACTGAGAATTCCGAGCCATTTATACGATTCAGTTTCATCAATATCAGTTCTAACGTTTTTAACACCAGCGGTAGAAGTAACCTTCCCAAAAACTTTCCACTTAAACGCCGTCGCGAAGACTGCCCGAGTCTACGGGGCTCATTTTCGAGTCTTTCTCATGGAAATCGTATCTCCCTCATTAGCCGTGCTCCTATTCTCTTCAACGTTGTGCCAGCCTCTTGAGCTGGAGACGTCGAGTTCCTTCCGCGCACCTTTTGATGTCTTTGGTGTGCCGTTGGCCGCTTTTATGTCCGTCTAGCCTGCATAAGTAAGTGTCCTTCTTTCAATAAATCTCCAAGCTGTCCTAGTTTGTTCGGCCTAATGAGCAGCCTCTTCATGTTCTCATTTCCATCTGATTAGGTTACACGGCGAGCTCGGATTTGTGACATACAGCCCTTCTTTTGATTTTTCTCTTTAGCAGTTTCCCGTCTGTCGGATACGCGAAGACGTACGTTAGAAACGCAGAAGAATCGAGTCGCACGTCCTTAAGCAAAGTCGTGGGGCGATGTGTAATGCCGTCGGAAATTTGACAGTGATTTAAGATGTTGGGTGAAGCCGAGTGAGACATCGATCACATCATGTTTATAGAGCTGAGAGAAAGTCGGTTTCTCTGTGCAACATACTCGGGGGGTTATGCTTTCAAATTACCACAAATTATATGCGTCTGTGTGTGTGCGTGTGTGTGCGTGTGTGTGTGTGTGTGTGTCCAACCCCAGTACTGACCCTGTCTTTGGAGGACAATAAGGACTTTATTACTGTAGCAATATACATTGGAATGTTTCAAATTGTGTGTGTGTGTGTGTGTGTGTGTGTGTGTGTGTGTGTTTTGTGTTAGGAATATAAAGTTTCATTTTCTGAATTATTAAAGCCACTCGTAAGAGAGGGAGAAAAAATTCAGTATTTTAATTTTAATTGAAAAAAAAATAACAAAACCCCTTTTATTTATTTATTTATTTATTTATTTATTTATTTATTTATTTTGGACTGGGAGGGAATTATTTAATATTAATATATCAATATTAATATTAAGCAACCACATCTCTATGACCATCTCAGGGGGTTCTGTTCACTTTGTGCTGCTAATGAATCCTCATTGGAGGAAGAAGAAGAAAAAAGAAAAAAAAGAAAAAGAGGAATGAATAAATAAATAAATAAATGAATAAAAGCACATTTTGTTAATTACTTCATTTGGAGCTCGGGCACTGCCGAAGCTATTGTTGCCAATTAGGAGAGTAATCGTTGAGGGGGACTGGGCTTGATGATTACCGAGCGTGATCCGTGTGAGCCTGCAGCTATGCTTCCGAACGTTCTGAAGGAGATCCGGTTTTGCTAATGCGTCCTGCTTTTCTCCTAGGAGAATCCCCGTGCTTTCCGTTCTCACCTATCGTCTTTCAGGGACAAAAAAAAAAACGCGACGTCCGTTACGCCCGATCCCGCGGTCCGCTTGTCGCTGTGTCGAAGATTATTCTTAACAGTAATCGGAATGAACTCGCTCTTTTATTCTAAGAGAAGAAGGACTTTTGAAGGTCTTATTTCTGATGGCTCAGCGATCTCGCAGATAATCTTTAGTGCATCGTATTACCGTAGCCAAATTCTTCATTAGTTTTATGAGCCATGCTTCATATTTCACAGAGGCTGAAACGGTTACGGCTTGATCCGGCCGAGTCGTACTCGCCTGGCCGGGAAATTACTCCCCGTTCTACCGGCCCTCGTTATGAGCTTCTTTTTTTTATTAACAGGTGACGCAGAGCGCTATCGAGTTTTTGTCCAATTACAGTTTACCTGTGCAGCGCCTGCTTTGATCTCCCTGCTAGAAAGAAAAGGATTTTCGATAGGGCGTATATCAAAAAGAAACTTTTGTCATGTTAAAAGCGTATATCAAAGAGTCGGTCCACTCCAGGGGAAAAACCGTGAGCCGTCTTTTCTCACACTGCTGCGGTAATTTCGCCTGATCAAAAACAAAAAAAGAAAAAAAAAGAAACTTGCGGAAGTTTAATTGATTTTCTCAAGAGGTGCACCTTTTAGTATTTTCAGCGTGGGTGGATTTCTTTCTTCCATCCTGTTTTTGCAGGCGAAGCCTTCCTTTGCCAGCCCTGCACCCGTACGTGTAATTCAAAGAGATGCGTTGCCGATTTAATTAAGCTTCTTTATCGACCATTAGCATTCACCCTTGAGCATGACATCTAGAAGGTATAGAAATTCATTTTTGCGCTGCGCTGAACGACAAGTGGCTGCTCTCGAAAGGTTTAAACGGTTAAACTCCCGTCTTTTGTGAAGAACAACAGTCGCAATCTGGGAAAATCGATGTCGCGTCCTGCAAGGCAGTGGTGGTCAAATTAACCACATTTATTACTGCTGGGGAAAGTTGCAGTTAGTCATGGAAATATTTGTAGATGTATAAACCAGTCACTCCTGGATTTTGTCCTGGAAACCAACGCAAAATCAAATAAACGCTGGAATATTCGGAGGAGCTCGCGATCTTTCGATATTACCGCGGATTCGGGTCTGAGGCGCGTCATGTGACGTCATCACGACGCGCGTTCAGTCGAAGCCCTCTTCGATTCACGCGCGTCGGACACGAGTACAGCGAAAAGGTCTCGTTTACCGACACGCATCGCGCGAAACTGTGATCTCGCCAGTTCGGAGTAGTTTTTCCATAAATAATAATAAATAAAAAACTCCGAGTTGTATCGCAATTCTTTTTTAAACGCTACGTCAAAAGCAAGCATTTTTGGCACAACAGTCACGAACAACTCGGCGAAAATCCTGTACGGACTGATATAAACTTCATCAGCTGATCAAATTTACTTGAAGGACGAAAATTAAAAGTATAAGAAAGATATCTTCCTCAAATTCAACACTGATTGTAGGTCCTGAAGGTAAACAAGGAACTAAGGAACCTGGGGAAAACGATGGCTAAGGCTAACTAGCAATAATAGTTAGACAAGCCAAGTCAAAGTCAAATGTTAGCTCAAATGTTAGCTAGCATGATGATCATACTACTAGCTGAATGCTAAGTACAGTACATGTAGATGGACAACGTATAGTTTTGGGTCTCGTGGTTTCTTCCTGTTATCTCAGAGAGTTCTTCCTTTCAAATACTGCCTCTGGCTCGTTCACTAGCGGCCCGACATACAGATTTCTGTAAAGCTGCTTGGTAACATGAAAAACGGAATTGAATACGTAGCTGCCGCGATGCACAATTCAAAGTGTTCTTAGTAGCAGATAGTTTCGTTAGATTCGGTAGTAATTAAAAACAATCATTTAAAAGCAGACTTGAGTAAGATTTGTATAAAATAGGTCTCTAATGGTTAAAGGGGTGGAGTTGAATAAGATTCGAATGTTGTTGTGTTTTTCTTGTACAAGTTGAACCCGCCCATGTACGCAAAGCTCCACCCCTGAAACTTGAGTTAGCGTGATAACTAGAGCTACGGTTAGCAAGTCAAGTCACGACACCTGCTGGAAAGCCGAGTTATAAACATGCGACGTCTCCTCGTGATCGTTTATGAGGATGTAAATGAGTGTTGTGGGCGTGTCTATAAAATGACTGACATGACGCAAGAAACATTCCGGACTGGATGACAGGTTTTCAGACTTTTTTGGGGTTTTTTTTTCAGCTACATATTATACTTGTTTTGAGACAACGGCTTTAGCTCTTTTTTTTTTTTTTGGTAATCATTTCTACATAATATCCCACTTTATTAGTGCTAATAAGACGCGAAAGCTGTGGATTATTGCGGCTTTAATTACATTAACAAGACGAAGCCATAAGTAAAGCGCCGGATAAGAATGGTGTGTCAACCGACACGTAGGTGTTAGTTCCTCAACTGTCTCCATGCAGACGACCTTCTCGGAGTAGTTTCCCGTTTCCAAAGTTCACCCATCTGCTGAAGGACGCCGCGGTGTCCGCGGTCGTTCGTTTGCACCGACGCTGACGTATTAACCGTGCTAGTTAACCTCAGGAGTCTGGGTTTGATGCACACGTCACGCTTCGGCAACAAAACTACAAGAAGACCATCATGTGATGCTCATGATCCGTTTCTGAAGAATTCAGATGGTGAGGGAAATTTTATGCATTAGAATCATTATGTTCCTTTGTTTTGATTAACAAAAGATAGTAATAACGGCCGCTCGGCTATAAATCCATTACGGGCTTCTTTCTGAGGCGTCTTTTGTCTCGGTGAAATTGTTAACTCGCCAATTACTGGCGAGTGCAGTCTGTTTATCGTGGGCTAATTGAGTAGGACTCAAGGATACTTTTAATATCCTGCTTAATACCGATTTGTACTTGCTTGCAGTCTGTAGGCGAATCGATGCGGAGTGACACTAATGAACTTGAAGGATTTTACGAAAAGTTGCCCATGGTTACAGTTAGCACGACGGGCTTAGTTAGCAGGTGGAGCTTTGCTCGTGACTTCATTCGTATGATATCCGGCGGATTTCTCTCGGGTTTCGCAATCCCTGCGCGTTTAGCCCGAGATCGGTCCGGTTCTGCTGGTTAAAGGGGACGCAGGTTCGTTTTGATCACTCTGCGTGAAGGATCATCGAAGGCAACGGAGTTTGAGTTTTGCATTGCGGTGGACTCGCGCTCTGCGCTTATTTGCACTCTACCATTGTTCGCCCTCGAAACCGCCGACGCTCATTCTTCTCAGACTGAACATCTCGCTCCGTAGGGAAGCTCAGCGAGACCGCTCCGGCGCTGTATCTCTAAGACACCGTTTCGATTTTCCATAAACATCATCGGGCTTTCCGTGTGTCAGTCATCATTTGAAGCGCTGTGGGAGATCTATGGGGTGGCACTCCGACCTTTACACCAGAACTTGGCCACTGAAAGAAACCCTGACCTTTTTAGGTGCTTAGTCTCAGCAGGCTGTCAATTAACTCCAGCCAAAGCGGAGCGTGTGAATAAAGCTCACCTGTAGGACTGTATATGAAAAGGCCTTTTCTTTAATAAAGTATATTTCCGTTAAGGAACTTGGCGAGGTAACTTTAAGAGCCAGTATCATAAAATAGCAGCATAGACTAGTCTAACATATGATTTTTCTCTCTAAAAGGGAGATATATTCGATGCTTTCCTTCCTATTTTTCTTCTTATTCTTAGCAACGAACCTTTAGCACCTCACTGTTAACGCATTTACTTTGTTGGTTGTTTATGAAAATAATGAACGATCGTGTCAAAAAGCTTACAGAAGTTTTAAAACATTAAAAAAAAACAACAACCCCACAACGTTTTATTTTCTCGCGGTGTACCCACAAATACGTTTGGCCCGCATACTGCAACTGAGACTTTGAATTTGATCTGTTGTGACACCTCCAGCGCTTTTGTATTTTGACGTGTGTACGTACGTGGCTTTCGCTCTTGACGGAACGAGATGGCAGAATTATAGGCCGCCCTGTACAGCGCAGCGAATATAATATAATATAATATAATAAAATAAAAAGGACTGTGCAATGAGGGACATTTCAATTCCTTTTTTTTTTCCCCATATATGTGGACAGCTTTCATCCTAAAATTAGCAAAACACGCTCATTAAATTTTAACACGTAATACTGGGTCAAACTTGTGAATTTTTGACATGTACAGACCTCAGTATTATAAGGATCTCTCTTGGTATTTTGGTCAAAAGCGAGTGCTTGCATTCAACTGTGTTTGTATTTACGGCTTTGGGTGTACATTATGGTTTCTATAGTGACGGCATACATAAGGATTTGTACCTGAGAGTCTTCAGGATGGAGAATGTTGCGGTTTCTCCGTCACATGACAAGCCGATTTATTTATTTATTTCTTTCTTTCTTTCTTTATTTGTCTATTCAAGAGAAAAGGAAAAACAAGATGCTAGCGTGGCAGCAACAGCTGATGTACAGTACGGCATGTCACTGCTATGTAGTCGCGCTAACGTAAGTGATAACAGGAACTAACTCGGACGTTTGAATATTGGATACAAACGTGGATATTTCACCACGTTAAATTCTAACTATAAATGGATAACACGCGTTTAATATGTCCTCCTTTAGTAAACATGAATTGTTACTATTTACCAGCAAATTGCTGTGGTATAAAAAGAATAAAAACACTACACTGTATGCTGTTCTAGGCAAATAATCAACTTCACTTTGGCAACAGTTCCTCTGCTTTGACTTGTGCTGCATGACACGATCCCATCACTGATTATTTTCCTATATTAACACTCCTCATCTTATTTTATTTCATACTTCGAGTTCTGCTAGACGGAACGTCAAACCTTCATCTCAGACCGTCTCCTTATAACACTACGATCACGATTTAAGTCACTCATTTGTGCATCATGTGTTCATATTTCCACTATACGTGCCTTAGACATAGCCCTGTTTCAAAGGCTCATTTCCTTTACGTCAGCTCAGTGTGACTTATAAGGACTGGCGCAAAGGACGGTGTGTGTTTTATTTTTATTTATTTTTTTAGACTCGGCACACTCTTCACACACCGAAAGCTCTACCCGTTCTCTCTTCTTCTTGAAGTGTGCTTCTAACTTGTAAGAAGTATATTTATAACATGACGGATGCTTATTAGATGAATCTATTGGATGAATTTCTAAACAGACTCCAGGCTTATCGGTTTGCAACTCGGCGCCGTGACCCGGATCGCGTACTTCCTGTGAGCAGCACCGATCTGATTCATGTCGCAGTGAAACAAAAACAACAAGTTATCCGTTGCTAACGTCCAAGAATGAAGTAGCCTGATTTTTGAGTCCTGGGATGGATTTAGTGCTTTTGGCAGTATGATTTGACGAAATTGGATCCATTATTCATAATGGAAAGAATAGAAGAAAACAGAATCTTGGTAGCGTTTTTAGACTTTTGGACCAGACTTTAAATTGGCAGGAATTTCAATTCTTACAGGAATCGCTGGCTATAATTGATAGTGCACTATTGCCAATTCAAACGTCTACGAAATTGCACAGAAAATCATTGCGTCTGTCAGTGTTTTGGACTAATGAATCGGAGGTGGTGGAATTCGATACGTGGAAGCTTTTTAAACGCCAAACGTGCTCGTATAGAAGTGGCGGCTTGGGGATTTTTCCTTTAAAAGCTTTACGTTTTTGAACAATTGCCAGAAAAAGAGCCGCACTGAGCTAAACGCCGGCTGTTCTCACATGCTGAGGCATTCTTTCCGTCTCCAAATGGACTGCCAAATGAAACAATTCGCTCTAATTATACGTCATGAGGCTGCCGAACGATTAGGTCGCTTTCAAATTTCACGGCTTTGCAGGTAAAGGAACGCGTCCGAGGTTCCTCCTGCTGAGACGTTGAAACGGCAGCTTGCAGATGATGGTCTAAACGTAGGCGCGACGCTAAACCTCGTCTAGAGTGACGCTTTACAAAAAAATAAATGTTTTGCAAGCAGGTGAAACGAGCCGATATTTGTACGTCTGTAGCACTTAATTACCATCGCTCCCGTTTCCCACACGTGGTTGATTTTCCTCACCTCTCCCAGAGCTGCCCTCCTCATTTAATGCATGAACTTGTGCAATAATAATAATAATAATAATAATAATAATAATAATAACGCCGCTTAATTGCAGAAACGATCATTCCGTGTACCACGCGGTGAATTCGCGAGATACGAGGGAATAGTTGTCGAGAGAAGGTGAATCAAAATAAGTAAGACGTGTAATTACAGCAACATTCAGTACTGTCTGAGAAATGACTTTCAGTATGCGCGTATGGAACATGTATTTTTAAATTTATTTCAGTATAGACGTTTACCGGACTGTCGGATCAGCCAATTATATTGGTATGATTACGCAAATTGCTTACGAAGCAGCGAGCATCCATGCTACATGCTACATGCTACAGTAGAATTATCTGTTTATAGACCGGATACTATATACCGAAGCATTCGCGGTGGGACGGCGCACAAGTGACCGAGAGACACTTTCGGTATCTCACAGTATGCCTTAGTTCTTGGAAAATTGCTGTGATGTAAGAGGAATAAAACACTTGGAACGGTAACAGCAGTTCTGCTCCATCACAGCCCTCCACCACTGATAACGTTTCTATAACAACATCCATCCATCCAGTTTCCATCCTGCTTGATCTACACACCTATCCCAGGGAACTCGGGGCACGAGACGGGGGACGCCCCGGACAGGGTGCCAACCTATCGTAGGGTTCACACCTATCGTAGGGACACTAATACACTATGGACGATTTGGATCGGAGGAGTCCACGGAGCTAACCCCCAAAGCATGCGGAGAACATGCGAATTCCGTTCACACGAGGCAGAGGTGGTATTCGAACCCCCTGCCCCAAGTCCGGAGGTGTGAGGCAAAAATTCCTGATTGAACGATTTCATACTGAAGCGATGTTCTATTTTAGTCCACGTCCTGAGCGTGCAGTAAAACTGCACATTCTACACAAAGGATGGTTTACTACATCGCCCGTGTTTTAGCTCCGAACCGCTCAGCCACGTTTCCCACTGCTGCAGCGTTCCCTGGATCAGTTGGGTGGTTAATTCTGCGGCAGAGTGAAAAAAGCGCAACGCGGGTAAGAGTTGTGCTCGACGTGCGTGTAGGAGGACTTGTCAGGATTGATTTATTAAGTCTAGCTCTTTCCCCAAACTGCTGCTAACTTGTCAGTCATGACAAAATGGATGAGTCTCATAGCTCACTGAATCTCGATCGGCGTTTTTTTTTTTCTTTTTTCCCTGGGATGCAGAAATAAGACGCCCGTTTTCATATAATGTTGCGATTTTGATAAATTCAGCTTCACCGCATATGTAACTGAGAGGCTGGTGCTTCCGCGCAGGTCTTTCATCTTCCTTTCCCTCCATGACCTTGTCAGTAATCCTGCCCAGTCTATCGGTGATCCTCAGGCTGGGGTCATCTTCGGGTCAAACTCTTGCCTTCACCAGGGGTGTTCATGTAACCTTTGCTTCGATGGTCCATCTGCATAAAATCGAGTTCGCTTCTGAAGGTTTGGATTAACATTCAACATGAATTGAATTGAACCGCTGTTAACTTTTTCTTGAATGTCTGATGAGAAATAATACTGATGATGTATAGCTTCTAAAGCTAAACGCCTATTAAATGGCACGCTAATCACGATGGGAAATGTTGATCCTCTTTGCTAGCAGATCAGCAAAGCAAGCTAACACACACCCACCGGAGGTTTTAACGCTGGCCGATCTACAACTTCCTCGAAGCTACTTCCTTATTTTTATTTAGAAGAGTACCGTACGGTACATCCGAGGAATCCTTCGAGCCGATCGTTGAGGTAAATTGCGACTTTATCGCTCGCTAGTCTGAACGTAGGGTAAGCCGATCTCCTTCTAATGCATGTCAGGTAATCGTATAGGTCACGTGACTCACTTCCACAGCAAGGGCCCTAATAGTGTTTCCCTCTAGGATGAAAATTCCCAAACCTTCCATTGAGTGCCAGTCCAGGTCAACGTGTGTGTGTGTTTGAGGCAGTCGATACCCAGCACGTGACTTATTTATAACATAACACTTGCTCATGTATTATATATGATATACGATTCCCTTCTTTTTAAGGATATCTATTCACTTATTGTGGATTGAGTCTAACCTAATTGTACAGCGCCTCAGTTTAACCATACAGCATTAAGAAATGGCGTGCATTTGATGGATGAAGACATTAGGAATGAATTAAAATCCTGTACCTGGCATTATGTAATGTATATTTATAGTTTGTTGTGCCCTCGCGTGTATTATTTGGCTTTCTGCTCATCGATCTGGCAGCAGCTGCACTCTCGCACACCGATGTGTGTTTTCAACCGCACTCAAAAGTGATGGAGGACGTAAATCACGGTCATCAGTACCTATTTGCATGCTCCTCACACCTCCGCCAGGAGAAGCAGATCTTTGGCATAGGAAAGGAAGAGAGATTGCTTTTGATTGGTAGGAGTGGTAGATCATTACGCTGCTTAGACTATGGAGTCCACCTTTCTGGATTTTTTTTTTTTTTACTGTGACCTCTGACCCTATGCGTTTCAGACGTCTGCGAGATGATCCTACACCCGTTACTACAGACGTTTCTTTTTCCTTCTTAAGCGAAAACAATACATTTTTTCTAATGTGAGCATTCACTTACATGCTCAATTTACACTTCAAGTGTGACGAATGACTTCTTTTTTACGCCTTTTAAGTCACTCGTTTCGGGGAGCTTGTGCGGTTAAAGTGAGATGTTGATTAAAATGTATCTGTTCTGTGGGACACGAAACATACAAAAATTAAAAACCTTTAGAAATGCTTTATATATATATATATATATATATATATATATATATATATATATATATATAATATATATATATATTGGCTTTTTACTCTCCCATTCTGTCTGTCTTCACTGAGATTTTCTCATTTGGATTTAATATTAGCTTTCATATTGGAACATTTGACTCCTGTTATGTTTTTTTTTTTTATGACTGTGGATATTAGACTGTTGGGTTTTGGGGGAGAAAAAAAACCAAAACCAAAACCAAAAAAACGCTTGCAGTTGTACCTTTTTAAGAAAGATTCTTTTTCGCATGTTCCAGAAAGATACACTACGACAGAATCTCTGCTTTTATTTCCTGATATTTACATCTAGAGGTGTTCAGTAATTTACAACATGGCACGTCTCGTTCGAACCCACCCATTTTGCAAGTGATCAAAAATACTGGAACGTGTGACTGACCAGGTGTTTTCTTGTTGTCCAGGTGTGCCCTGTTCGATCGATTAGTTCCAACGGTTAATAGCTCAGAACGTCCACTCTCGGTTTTCAACCGAGTTCCACCTGTGAAGACTGCATTTATTGTTCCAAAGGATAAACCAACATGAAGATCAGAGAGCTCTCTATGGGAGAAAAGCGAGCCATTTTGAAGCTGAGAAAAGAGGGAGAATCAATCCGAGGCATCGCACAAAAACATTGACCGTAGCCAATACAACGATTCGGAATGTCCCGAAAAAGAAAGAACCCACTGGTGTACCGAGCAACCGGACATGGAACGGGTCAGCCAAGGAAAACGACAACAGCAGCTGATAACAGAAACATTGTGAGAGCTGTGAGAACCCAGAGTGAGCCTCAAAAGTTCTGGAACCAAGATGAACCTCTACCAAAATGATGGAGAAAGAAAGGATCGGAAACGTACACGCTCGTCTGTGAAACACGGTGGAGGTAGCGTCATGGCTTGGGGCTTGCATGGCTGCTTCTGGAACATTCTCACTAATCTTTATTGATGATGGCGCTCATGATCATGCTTGAGAAGTCTACCGGAACGTTCTGTCCTCCACTTTACAGAGAAACGCATCCGAATTAATCAGGAGGAACTCCATCGTGCAGCAAGACAACGATTCAAAACACACTGCCGACTCAACGCAGGACTTCAGTCATTCGTTCATAAGAGGAATAAACCAACATGATGAACCTGAATCCTAACCAGGAACAGGAACGCAATATAGTGCTAATACTTCAAGCCACGAAACACTAACTATGACATGAACGTTTAATAGTAGAACGTCCTGAGACATCTGTGCTCGGGTTACTTTTACCTGAGGAAGATGTAGCTTGTCACATATTTGTACGAAAGCAATTTATTGATTGGTGTTATTTCACCCAGAAAGCAATATTGTGTGCTATTTAGCCGCCTGCTGTTGTAGTATATATTGAATCTGTCATTCAGGGCAGTCGCTGTGCAGCAATTCATTTGCTATTCCAGGAAAAAAAAAAAAAAACAGCTTTTGCCAGAGGACTGCTTGTCATTAACTTAAATTCCGGGCTCGTTTTTTCATAATTTAGGTGCAATGTTTCAGAATGTTTGTATAAAAGGAAAATAAATAAATAAAGGGATCTCATGAGGCAGAGAACGAGATGAGATGGCTCAGAGTAGTGATTTAAAGTGCTTCAGAGAGCGCACTTTCGTTCATTTTTTTTTCTTTCTTTTCTTTCTTCCTTTCATTCGAAGTCCCTGTTGCTAACTGATATCTTCCCCACAGAAAGAGTATTCCCATCATGCACCTCTCTCTCTCTGTCTCTCTCTCTCTGTCTCTCTCTCGCGCGCGCGCTCTCTCTCTCACCCCTTCTATCTCTATCTTGCTGTCTGGCTTTTGTGGAGCTGACATCGCTAAGTGTTGACCCGCAGTGTCCGTGTCAGAAAAACAGATTTTATTTTGCAGCGAGGTTCTGGATCTGACATAAGGTCAGCAGATGAAAGGCGAGTCAAAAGCAAGTTTCTTGGCAGCACCGGCTGCTACATGTGCTTCGGAACGTGCCTTAATACTTCACAAGAACGTGGCGAGGACGGTGTAGGTGTCTAGTAGTGCGAACGCTGAAGCTGTTTAACCACCGGCTCCCGGATCTCTGTAGACATCCTGACTTTCTTAACTTGCACCGGATTACTTCGCTCGAGTGTTTTTTGCGCTCTAAAAAGTAAAGTTCACGCTTCGGTTTTCCCGCCAAATCCCAGATGGGGTGCTTTTAATTACGGTGAAGATCAAACCGTATCATATCATAGCGGCCTTTAGTTTCTCTGGGCACGCTCTTCAGAACCGATCGTCTCCAGTTCTAACACGAGGTCTGTTCTGCCGCTAAACGAGTCGACGATACAAATGAAACTCTGAATCTTTTGCTTGATTCTTTTTATTCTACAGATGAGAGAAACGCCGCGTGCGGATATTTTGGTGTAATTACGCTCTCTCCGGCTGGGTTTTATCCTGGGTTTTCAAAAGATGACGAAAGATGAGAAGAGCAGCCATTTGAGCAGTCTTCCGCTTCAGAGTCGCTCGTTTTTGCATGTGAAAAGACGTCTCTCCAGCCGTAATTGTGTTTATAAGAGTACGCTTTGGTTAACTGGTTGCAGGCTGGAACATATAGCTATGCTTTCCTGAGGTAAAAGAATAAAAAAATGTCGACCTGCAAATGATTTCCTTCAATCACGAGCATCATTTCCTTCCAAACGAATTCAATAACACATCATGTTCTACTGTCTTTCCTCGTCCGACCTCCACGATGTCCTCGTCTTCCCTCTTCAGTGAAATCAGGAAAGCCATCTCTGCACTCGTTCTCTCCGCAACTCATGCGTCTCTGTTCTCGGTGTTTGGCCGAGATCCAGTCCGGCCCGGTGGTTCATGTCAGCTTGACGCTAGAATAGTCTTCTCTTATCTCGGGCCCTGTAGCCAGGAAGCAGGGAAAGTTTGCGAGCTTGTTTCCAGTTGAACATCAGGCGCATGTCAAACCGATGGTGTGTAGCGTTTTGAACACGCAGGTTCGGTGGAGTTGGATTTATTATCTTGGACAGCAGTCTTCTTGGAGGGAAGCTGAAATTTGAAATAGGTGATGTGGAAACATCATGTAGTCATTTATTTTCAGTTCATTTATCAGGAAATATACAAAGCGGTGGTCATTCCTTACGCATGGCATTCTGGGAAAACCTGTAAGATATCAGTGCAGCTGAATTCTCTCTCTCTCTCTCTCTCTATATATATATATATAGTAGAAAATGTAAGAATGCTTCTGAAAGTATGGTATGATCTTGTTTAACCCTTCATGGTGTTGCCATATGGCAATGATTAATTTATCTCCAATTTGTTGATAGGCAATAATATAAAACTAGTATTTTCTGAGGTAACTAGAAAAAAGGGCTTTAATTTTGACACAACAACAACAACAACAACAACAACAACAAAAAAACCCCATGACAGATGACCAGGAAGTGCTGTTTGCATTTCCTTTTCTGCAATTACATGGCACGGTGAAGGTCAACCCCTTTAAAAAAGTTTGTTAACGTTTCAATATTTAGGCAAAACTACTTAAAGGAAAAAAAAAATCGAAACGCCATCTGAGATAAGTTAACATTTGTTTTTTGTCACTGAAACAAGTTGATATATTTGAAGTATTCTGTTAAGTGGTAGAATGTTATTTGTTGCCATATGGCAACAAGATGCGATAATGGATCTGTAGTCATAATGATAGCAGAAATGATGATACGTTCCAGCGTTGTGCACTGTTGCCATACGGTACCAATTTACCTCAGCGATTTAGATAAAGGGAAGGGGAAACCGAGCGGATTTCTCGAAAAATCCTTTTTTTTTTTTTTTTTGTCCTCATCACTGATAAACAAAAGTAACAGGCGTTTAGAAGTCTGCCTCTTCTGTCTGTGCGGTTACAACAGCAGCCGGAGGAAGTGAGGAAAGAGCAACTCTGCTAATGAAAACGCACTGAAGCGGGTTAAAGCAACAAGAACGAGAGCCAAGTGTCTTCAAGAACAATCCCAGTGTGTGTGTGTGTGTGTGTTGGGGCCTCCTCATTTGCATCTGGCGTACTTAAAGAAGAGGATCTCCACAGAATGCAGATTGCCGCACAAAACAAAAGGACGGAATGGAGTTGTTGTTGTTGTTGTTGTTGTTGTGGTCCCTGCCCAGCATTTTCCCATCATTCCTTTCACTCTGGTTCTCCCCCACCCCCCCCTCCACCACCCGTTTGTTTTCTCCCAAGGAGTTTCCTTTATTTGTTGGACGCCTTCCGAGTCAGTTTCGGAGGGTATTGCGCGTGTCGTCTTTATTGACAGGATTTAGCGAGCCGATCTGGCGAATGCAGATCCATCTCATTAATTACGGCAGCCTTTAATTACGCGCAGATGCCGAACGGAGGAATGTGCAGGTGTGTGTCGCTTAATGAAGGACAGCCGTGACGAGGCACGGAAGCAAAGCGCTGCTGTGCGTTCACAATTTTACGCCGATTGCTACACACTTCGGTGTTCCGTTTGAGAGAGCACGCGGCGTTCTGGTACGATGAGCGACGTGGAGCGTGTCCTGATGGAGAAGGACAAATGACATCATAGTAAGACTTCAGATGAATTTCAGTGTCTATAGATAATTGCATCGCGGCGTTTGTAGTTCCTTCGCCGACCTCATCAATGCCTCGTTGTCTGGCACACCAGTGGTTTCTTTTGTTTTTTTCCCTTCTTTTTTTGTTTTCCCCAGGACATTCCAAATTGCAGTAGTGGCTATGCTCAGTGCTTTTGTGCAATAGATTTCCCCCTCGTTTCTCAGCCTCAAACTGTCTTGCTTTTCTCCCCTAGACAGCTCTCCGATCTTCATGTTCGTTTATCCTTTTAAACAACAAATGCCGTCTTCACAGGTGAAACTAAAGAGAGCCGTTCAGAGCTGTACGATCGACTTAGCAGGACACGCCCGGGTAACGAGAAACACCTGCCAGTTCACCTGTTCCAATATTTTTGTTCGCCAACAAAACGTGCTATGTTCTATGTCGTTTAACACATCTGCACATAAATGCCTGAAACTCTAAACTCTCTTCTCATATTCGTCGACAGAACAATTTATAAATACGTTCACGGAAGCCACGATTTTGTGAGAGTATATTATGACATCATTTGTTAACGATAACGATCTAATGCCGTCATATAAATGTCTGTTTCTGTCTGCAATAGAAAGAAACCTCAGCGTCACGTTCTCGTAAAAAAAAAAAAAAACAACAAAATCCTGTTTATTTCACTTAAAAACACACACATCTTCATTTTCAGCGTTTCTAAAATGACTTTGTTTATTTGCTCGTGTGCTAAAGTGCGAATCTGCCTCATCACTCCGTCAGACGATGATGCGCGTGTCAGGAGAGAGTCACGGCGCGACGTGCTAAAGCGTCGGGTGTTACCGCAAGCTTCTGACTAAGGAATAAAACACAGATTTATTTATATATATTTTTTTTTCCCCCTGCAGAGACCCAATACAACTCGCAAACATCCGTCACATCCGCACAGCAATGCCGCCGCGTTCATTTAACTCCTACAGAGGTTAATGAGGCAGCTGGAATTTCAATTAAATTAATTCCGAGTTCAAACCAGGCAGACAGCAAACCAACTCAGTGGGATTAAAACTAATGCTGGGTTAAACATGCTGGTGTTTTTTGTATTTTATTTATTTTACTTACCAAAACTGGAGAAATACTAAAAAAGTTTTATTCCAATAATAAAAAATGTTGTTATTATTATTATTATTATTATCCATCCATCCATTTTCTATATCGCTTATCCTACTGGGTCATGGGGAACCTGGGGTCTATCCTAGGGAGCATCGGGCACAAGGCGGGGTACACCCTGGACGGGGTGCCAATCCATTGCAGGGCACAATCTCATACACTACGGACACTTTGGACACGCCAATCAGCCTACCATGCATGTCTTTGTCTTTGGACTGGAAACCGGAGTACCCGGAGGAAACCCCCGCAGCACGGGGAGAACATGCAAACTCCACACACACAGTTTTTAATTTCATTCACATCTGGTGTTTCCATCCAACGTGTTTATTTATTTATTTATTTTATTTTTTTTTTTTTACATACGCGATATCCCAAAATTTGGCATAAAAATACATGGATGGAAAATTTTTAAAGTTAAACAGTTCCAGATGCTTCCGTTTAAAATACCCGAGACAACCGATCTCTGCCCTTTCTACAACGTGTTCTCTACAAAAGTGTTTTACGGATGTACACTACCCCGTGTTGTATTATATTCATACAGTAAAACGTACAGCATCGTTCACTTTACAGTAAAACTAAGCACCGAAAGCAGGAACAGAACTCTGTGTAGTGAAATCTTCTCTTGGTTTATGCTCGGTAATGCTAGTCAAGCTTAGCTAGCTAGCCTGACATTTTAAAAAAATATTTTTTACAGATTCTTCAGGTAGGATTTTTATTTATTTATTTATTTTTTAAACCTATATTTGGTTATGAAATATAAACATGGAGTGGTGGGGGGCTTTGAAGTAAAAAAATACTGGTATAAATATCTCCTGTGTAAAAAAAAAAACTAAACAAATGCTATGGTTTTGTACGCTGAAATGTTATAAACTCTTAAATTTACTAAAAGTGGAAGAAAGAAATTCGAAGGAAGCATGTAGGAATGTAGGAAAAATGTAGGAAAACATTAGCTAAGGCTAACTAACAACAGTGTTATTCCCAACCTCCTAAACGTTAGCTAGCGTGCTAATAACTCTGACCGTACGAAACTAGCTGAACGCTAATAGCTAGCTTCTGCAGTTGATGAATACAAAGCGTGTGTAGCAGCAGACAGATTTAGACTTGTTCGGAATTTTGATCCGGCTTAAAAACTTTTGAGTGGATTCCTAAATTGCACGTTTACAAGCTATTTTATTGAATAAAAAAAATAAATAATAAAAAATGATAACGCCCTGATCCAGGTGAAAAGGACATCCATGAAAGTGGAATAAAAGAAAATACTAGAGTTAAGTAGAGGATGAAGTGGAACATTCTGTAATGTGGTTGATGAGAGGAAGCCCGTGACCCGGTCTCACACACACACACACACACACGCACGCACACGCGCGCATTCACGAATCGAGTAGGGCTTTGAGAATGGAACGTGACGTGTCTGCTAGAAGGTACGCGGCATTGACAGGACGGTGCCATTTGTGCTCCGCTCTTCGTGTTCTTATTAAAACTGAATCGAGAGAGGGCGAGCGAGATCGATGTCACTCGGTCCGGAGAGCTGCACGAGCTTTAATATAAACACATAATCCATATTTCTCATCTGGAAAGTTTCGAACCTTGCGGTCTTCACCGTGGGCGTCTCCACGGTGCCGCACTCGTCTAACAGCTCCGAGTCCGTCCGTCCACGTCCTGGCACGGATGAGTCCGTTTTCTGCTCGCCGCTCCGTGAGCGATGGCAGGCTCTGGACAGGCGGCAGATGCGAATTGTCAAGCACTTTGTCGAGCTCCTGAATAGATCCCCGTGTGAATTCTAAACACGTCATGTGCGGAGATTCATGTTTACAGGCATGTCGCTAATAGGTTTAAGTACTAAACTCTTAGCAGTACCACGATACGTTGAAGCGGAAGCTGTAGGCTTTGTTGGCGCGTTGATGCCGCCTCAGCAGACATGTCACACGGACATGTCGTTACTATAGAAACAATGATTGAACTTTGAGACAAGAACTGCGATTTGCGCCTGGTTTGGTTCGGCGTTTAATTTATTCACGATGTCACACACCACAGTAGTGGATAATGCCTCATATGAAAAGTAGACGCTCAGGGCTTTTGGAGGTTTTCATCAATATTTCTTTTTTACCTAGCCTGCTAGGTTTAAAAGCTATCATTTGAACTGATCGACAAGCAAACGGCTCGCACCCCTCCCCTTTTTCCTATCGGCCTGCTCAGCAGCAGCTAAACATGGAGTCACGATACTCTATGTACAGAAACCCAACATCGTCCTGATTAATCTTCGAGCAGGCTTGCGAGAAAGGGTTTAACAATATTAAAACGAGCGCGTTTATATAAAGCCGTGTTAGTGGATTAGCCTGTGATCAGATCGCTGCTAACCAAGAGTTACCAAACTGTCCATGGTGGGTTAGTATGGTGGAGATGTGAGAAGCGGCTGACGGGATGAATATTTCGGACTCGAGCAAGCGAGCACCGCGCCAGCTGGTCATCTTGATTTGAAGTTCCAGCCAAGCGAGTGGAGCTTACCGCAGACCGTATCGATTTGACGCTTTCCCAAGAATCATTTTTTTTGTTGTTGTTGCCCTTTTTAATTCATGCTATAATGACCCCCTAGTGAAGTTGCCGAAAGCTCATTAAGTTTGAAATGAAGCTGTACGCTAAGTCAGAGTAGTCGTGAGCGTGCGTAGCCTCCTGAAAGGGCACAGACTGGGCGGGGAGGGAGGAAAAAGGAGTCACTGTTTTTGTTTTTTTGTTGTTTTTTTTTTCCCCCCTCAGGCTGACAGCGATCCGTTAATTAAGCAACCTAATGGCTGTAATTGCACCCATTCATGGCCCCAGCTGCTGAGGTAATGCTAGGTTTGCGGTGCCTGCCAGGATTCAGCTGTCTCTGAGGTGAAAGCACTCGAAGCCCAGGCATGCAGGGGGTCTGTGTTTGACTTTCGCTGCTCCTCCTGGCTCGTATGGCAGCAGCTGCTCCAAGACATTTTCGCCCACGCCGCCCTGCGCCGTCACCTTACCTGGCACTCCGTCTCGATCTGAAAGACGCCTGCCGAGCGACGAACCGCGGGACAATGCCCGAGCAGGTGCTTCGAAACAAAGTCCAAAAACAACACAAACACTGGCATGTTTTTCTCTCCGAATGCAGATCCGGAGCCAGCGCCAGCCGTAATGTCCTGTTGGCAAAAGATGCATGCTAATTAACATCTTGGCACCGTTGACCCGCTTCGATTCCAAGCTAATCCCAAGCTCAGTTTGAGTTTATCCCAAAATTCAGCACGTCGAAAGGATTTCTGACGCTTTCTAGACCTACGCTTCCGAAAAAGTTGGGACAAGTATGGAAAATGCGAATGAAAACAAAGAGGAGTGATTTGTAAATGTCCTTTGTTTTGTTGTATGTAAACAAAAGTAAACAAAACGTATAAAGACAAGGTATTTGAATTTTCAAAAAGAAATGAAATTCACGAAGTAAAACAGGAAGTGATGCGTTAACGGTGCGTTTTCAATATAGTACAGCGTGAATTGAATTTTCGAACGCTTCTTTTCGACGCTCCATACCGTCCCAGCTTTTTCGGAATTTTGGGTTGTATGTTCAAGTAAACTTTTTGAAGGACCAGTTACTTAAAATTCCTTTCTTACAAGACTGAACGGAGACCGCGTATACCTTTTTTAACGCACGACCGTGAGCTTACGTGATTAGCTTACGGCTATCGACAAGACCTCGATTCGAAGCGGTCATGTCTCGCGCTTTACCGCGTTATCGCTCGGATCACGTGAGATTCGCGCCGTTCCGACTCCACGATGCGGAGAATAAACGCGTGTCACTTGTCGTTGCTTCGCGAGTCTGACCGCAGAGGGTAAATGCGACTGTTTGACAGGAGACGCGTTATAGACGCGGCGTATCCGGAAATACATGGGGGGGGGGAGAGAATGAAGATTGACGTGACCACATGGTGTTGTCGTAGGATCGTGAAGAGATGTCAGTTTGAAGATGAGTCTTAATTGAACAAGAAAATGAAATGGATTGCATCTGTCTGTGTCTACAGATGTGCTCGAAGTGATTCAAATAGAAACGCAGGCAAGATGGAAAATGTGAAAACGACGAATGAGATCATGTTGGGTTTTCGAATGAAATTCCGTGCTATTTTTTTTCCCCCCTTCTACCTGCTGATACTGGTGCAGTGGGATTTATCCCTCGCTCATTCGCATTAAAAAAAAAAAAACGTGCCACTACTTTCTCGCTTACTTTCGCATGCTTTCCTGCTCGAACACACCGATCCGGCATTAATGAGCTGATTAACTGACGAGTAATAAAAAGTTCGAGCGAGAGGAGAATTCAATAAGAAGTCAGAAACTCTTCAGAAGGAAGCGCTGCCTCGTGGAAACGGAGAGTAACCTGCGGTAAGCCATTTCCTGTGGCGTGTGGTAATGAGACGTGGCCGAGAGCGATGGTGTCGGATCGTAACGTGTTCGGGGTTGAGCCGGAGAGCAGGACCGGAGCACTCCGAGCCCTGACGGGTGAGCGCCATGCCGATGAAGCTGTCAGGTGGTGTGAACCGCAAGCTCGCACCGCCGAGACGGGGAGAAGTCCGCCGAGGCTGGAGGAACGGAACAAATACGACCCCCTGGTGTTATCTCATCATCCTCTGACATTCTCAAGACACTGGGGTTTGAGAGAGAAGTGCTGAGAAGGTCTTACAGATAATGGTGTTATTGGCGCACCCGGTAAAAAAAAAAAAACAACAACAAAAAAACAACCCAATACTTTGCAGGGTGACGGAAAGAGATGATCTCGAAGAGATTTTCAAGATGAATGACGGTATATTTAATCGTCTTTAAGCGCGCGGACGTATCGAGACGTCTTCTCTTTTCTAGTGTATACACGTAAATTCCTGCCACCTAGTCGTTATATTCTCGGAGAAAATGACGTGCCTGAGCACTGAAAACAAAACAAGACAGGAAGTCGTCGGCCGATGTTTCCTCTACGAGGAAGACGATATCGTCCGTGACCGCTTAGCGTCGATCGTTCTTTTTTTTTTTTTCTTCCCCTCTCGACACACTTAACAACAACGTGATGACTCTATAAAGCGATTAACGCCGTACGTAGCGTCATAAGTGTCCGTGAGCGTACGCGGGTCCGTTTCCGTTCGTTTCGTTTAGCGTAAACCTGTCACAATATCCGACTGAAATGGAAATTCTGTCCTTAATGTAAATACGTTTGATCTGAGGATGATTTGTTTCGTGTTTTCCAGTGTAGCAGGAGAGTTCGACGGTATGGTGGCTTTACTGGACTTTATTGCATTCGAGCTGTTCTAATATATAGATATACTGTATATAAATATATAAATATATGTACTATGAGTCACGCTGTAACTGCGTGTTGGCTGTAAGTGTCATTTTGTTGCCTGTCCAGTCACGATGAAAGAATCATATCTTAGATATAGGATCGAGGTAAGGGGTATTTTTGTTGTTGTTGTTGTTGTTGTTGTTGTTGTTGTTGTGTCTCTGGCTGTGGAACAAGGAAAGGAAAAAAAATAAATAAAACTATCATGATGGTGACCGCTAGTCTACTGACCGGACTTGTCCACCAGGGTATAAATAAATAAGATAGACTCGTAACCTTTTTCTCAGCGAGGTACTGATTCCTCCACCCTTTATGTGTCGGTTGAGTGTTACATGGAGCCAGTTCGGGAACAATCAACACACATGCTGGGACCTGCAGCTAAAGATACACACCTTTCAGTCACGGTCTGAAGGAAAGACACTTTAAATGTAAAATAAATAAAGAAATAAGTAAGCAGGCGAACTCTCCGGCCTCTGCTGAGTCGAGGCATTTGGCACCGAGGGAGATGAGAGTGGGTTTGAGAATAGATGCTTCACCCAGAGCGAGAATCCTGAGATTCAATTTGGTTGAGTGTGTGTGTGTGTGTGTGTGTGTGTGTAGGGGGGAGGTCAGGTAAATCTGATGCATAGTGCAAAAGCTCAGAGTGAAGGCAGGCTGCATGCTTATTTGCCATCTGTCGTCTGCTTGCAATTTTCTCACAGCTCTTACGGAGGACCGGACAGTGTTTGAGAGTGTGTGTGTGTGTGTGTGTGTGTGTGTTTTCTGCACAAATCATCTCATTTTTGTCCTCACCACACTCCAGTTTTGTGGCTTTGCTCTTACATGATGAAAGAAGACCTGAAAGCTTTTTTTTTTTTTTCTTTTGGTCTAAAATTCGGACCCTGCGTACGACACGTTAAAGACGAGCGCTCGGCCGTTTCTCTCTCGAGACGAAGGTCTTGTTGTGAAAAACCCCGAAGTGATTCAAAGTGAAAGTGCAGCGTCAGTGCAGACAGTGAACGGTCACTCTGTGTGTGTGTGTGTGTGTGTGTGTCTGTGGGTGTGTGTGTGTGTGTGTGTGTGTGTGTGTGTGTGAAAGCAAATCACTGGGAAGTAAATGTAAAGTAAATGGGAAGTAAATGAGGAAATACGTGTGGTTTTCCAAGGTTTACTCAGACTTGTTTTTTTGTTTTTTTTTAAATAAATGAAGAAGTCTAAAAGATCTCATTTATTTATTTATTTATTTATTTAGTTATTTATTTATTTATTTATTATATCAAGAGACGTGACGTCATTGAATGAATGCACATTAAAATAAGATAAAAATCGCAATAGATTTCGCAAGAAAAATGATCTGACAAAAGCGCTTAAAAGAAATAAATCCATCGCACAAGAATTATTTGTTTGTTTGTTTGTTTGCTTGTTTGTTTGTTTATTTTAAATAAATGAATAAATAAAAACGTTTCTGACGAGAACGATTTTGGACCAAATAAATCAATAAGTGCAAATGTATTTTTTAACAGAAAAGACTCATTTAAATACATTATGTATTTATTTATTTATTTATTTATTTATGTATTATTAAGGGTTTTTTTTTTTTCCAGTAAGAAAACTTGTTCTTAATAAATAAATAAATAAATACTACTTTTTTTTTCTAGCAAGGAAAAAAACGTTTCAAATAAATGTCGAACAGGTGGAACATGTTTTGTATTTTTCTCATTATTTATTTATTTATTTATTTACTTACTTACTTATTTTATTTTTAGTTGAAGCATTTCTGGCACAACGCAGTGACTCATCCGTATTAAATAATGACACCTCGTATTAAATAATTAATACGAGTAATTCTGCCCGCTCGGTGACGCTCCGAGTGTTCGCTCTATTCTAGCGGCTTTGTTTCCTCTCGAACGCTTATTCGAGTACAGTTTGAAAATCCAACCAAAGAATAATAAAGTGAATCGAGAACTGTTCATTTTATTAGGAACAAAAGTAGTCCTAATCTCACCGTTAAAGGCTTCGTATCAGTCTTTAAGCCCGGCGCGTATACGGTATACACGTTAATATACGTTAATATACGACGTACAGTATACACGTCGGCCCCCCGGGCGTGTGGATGATTCATGCTGGTAATGGGGTTAATGTTGTTAATGGTAAAAATAGAGATTAAACTGGAATACAACAGGAGAAATGACCAGGAACACATGGGAGCGAAAGCGACTCTGGGGGGGAGGGGCATCCACTTTTTCTCCTCTGTCAATCAAAGGCCAATCCTGGGTGTCTGTGAGGGTCTGTTCGAAATAATCCCCAAACCTCACGCAGCTAAATATATATCTCCGCAAAATGGAAGTGACGTGACATGATATCCTGTGGCGGTAGGATAAAAAAAAAAAAACGCTCGATTCGTTCGTAATAAATAAAACATTTCTTAATGTCGCGATAACGCTGTGTAAACAGACACCCGCTAAATGGAGCACAGGAGTACTGGCAATATTTTCCCAATATCATATGAGTTGGATATCACAATATTTCCTCAAATCGATCATCAGCGCGTGTCTAATGTCCTCATGGCCTGAATATAATACTGAGATTATGGCATTACACGGGGGTTTAATAGGATCCACGCCGCAACAAGTAGCGGCCCGGTCGATAACGCAGGCGGAGCCGCGCGCTCCTGACAGAATATAATAAGAGGTTTGTTTCATTAAATTACTGCGTTTCCTTTTGTAGCCGCACAAACCCACATATGAGTATCGATCCTTCTCAAGTCTGATGGCCTGGCGTTCAGTAGCGATTGCTTAGCCCTGCTAAAACACATCGATTGTTTATGGCTCTGCCTCGCAAGGCTGCACGCCTCCAGCTAAAAAGTTTACTCATTAGATCATTTTAATTCCCGCGGAATAACGATTTTCCCATCGTCTTTCCGTTTCGCGCTCTCGCTCGTCTGAAATAATTAGCGCGTTTGCCCCGATCGTTCATTAAGTATTTGCAAATCGAAAAGGAACGCGTCCGCTCGGCTGCTTGGCGTGCGTGGGCCTCGTCTAATTACAGATATCCGTGGTCGATTCTTGCTTTACGGACCTTTTTATAACCCGTTGTTGTTGTTGTTCTGTTTTTGAACGACATCTCACGCGCTCGTTCTATAAAGGTTCCTTGTCCTTTCTGACACATTCTGTTTGATGGCGTTAAATATTTCTGACATGTTAAAGGCATCTTCCTGGGTGCAGATCATATAAACAAAGCTGTGTCTCCGTCGCCATGGCGACGCCGTTCCAACCTGTAGTCCAGCCGACTGCTACAGCGCATCATAGAAATTCAGGGACGGATAAGAAGCGGAACGTTGGAAGGTTATGGACACCAGAACGATGGGATAAATATGGAAATATTCTTGTTTTAATGTGATACCGTCCCCTCCAAAACTATTGGAACGCAAAAGGCCTATTCGCTTGTTTTTAAGGGTTTGAGATCAAATTTCAGCGTTTATTTTTCCTGGGTTTTAAACAACATAGAGCACAGTCTTGTATCAGAGCGGTCGATTTATAGGCGAGCAAAAATACTGGAACACGCCATTGACTTGGGGGGGTGGGGGCGAAGTAGGCGGGGTTTTCCTTGTTACCCAGGTGTGTCCTGTTAGATTGATTGTTTAAACAATAAATCGCTCTGAACGTCTACGCTTGGTTTTAGCCTTCAGGTTCACCTGTGAAGACTGAATATGTTGGTAAAAAGGATAAACCAACATGAAGATCAGAGAGATGCCTATGGGAGAAAAGCAAGCCACTTTGAAGCTGAGAAGAGAAAGGAAAATCAATCTGACAAACTGCACAAAAACTTTGGGGATAGCCAATACAACAACGTGGAATGTCCTGAAAAAGAAAGAACCCACTGACATCGACATCGTCATCGACGCCGCTGACGGTCAGCGTTATACACTAACTCCAAACCCTCCCCAAATTACATCATCTAGGATATAGTACGTGTTAAATCGGACATGTGTGGGCGGAGACAGCGGTGAGAAATCCTCCAGCGCTCAAAACAGGCTCTTCTCCATATTCAGCTAGTTCGCTAGACACCGTTATAGACAGGAATATGTAGAAATGTCTGCTCGGAACACAGGAGTGAACTTAAAACGATAATAACTTACGACAGCTAGGGCACTTTTGAAAACGCTCCGGCTCGCTGGAAGTACACTTTACCTTGGAATATAATAACTGAAAAGAAGCAGAAGGACGTCGTCATGAAAAGACAACCGTGACAGTCGCGGAGAGACAGAAACGCATCTGTTATGTGAACGTTTATTTAAAAAAAATAAATAAATCTTTATCCGTATGCCATTTTCATTTATTTATTTGTTTGTTTATTATTATTATTATTATTATTATTATTATTACTCCCCTTATATCACCTTATTCTTTTTGCAAATTCCCATTCTGTAGCTGTCTGGCGTGTCTCATTTCCCGTTTTCTCTCCGTCCCCGTCTGCTGTAACGACCCTGCTTTTTTTTCTTTCTTTCTTTCTTTTCTTTCCTTTTTTTCTTTTTGTCGTCTGAAACCTTTTTCGAGATCCTCCGAGACGACTTTATATCTGGTGAGGTATTTATGGAAATGAAAAGCCCAGCACTTATTGAGCTATTTGGCAGTTTCAATTAGACTTTTTTTTTCTTTTTTCCCCACTTTAAGTGTTAGTTTTAATTGCTAAGAGCCTGTCTTGACAACAAGAAGCACATTCACTGACAAACTCGGATGAGTTTCGGGGGAACACGGGAAAGCAATAAACGCAATAAATACACTCGAGCGCAGTAAAATGCGTACTTTGTCTGTCTGATTTAATCGCACGAGCATCGGCTTTGCCGCAGAAAACTGTTTTATTTCTGTAAAAAGCGGCAGAGACGGAAGGTTCGTGGTAAAGCTCACTGCCAGTCTTTGTATTTGCCAAATTGATGAGTCTAGACTGGGTTTTTCCTTAAAATTACTTCTTGCCTCTTGGGACGTGTGAAGGGAACAAGCAGGTCGGGAGATACTGGGCATACTTCACTGCGTAAGCCATTTTGGGACATTTTATTGGCTTTAATGCCAAATAGTCTATTGGGTACGAGTTGATTTTTTTAAAAATGGTTTTATTATGAGGTAGTGGCTGTAAGGATTGGACTTGTTTTTAGTATTTAATCCGTACAATGAATAGCCACAAAAACCAAACCACGTCTTTTGGTTTTAACTTCTACAGAGTTCTTCATTTATTATGAAAGACTAATTTTTTTTTTAATTATAACTGGATGTAGTTAGGAGAGAGCCTTAATCAGTTAACTGCTGCAGGCTTTGCATTTCAAAAAAAACTTAATTATAAAGGACTCTTGGTAACTCAAACTAACTCCAACTAAACTTTTTACTTTTAAACTTTTAATGTAACTTTTCGACTCGTCTGTAATGACCGAGCCGGAGAGGACAAGTACAACGCGGACCGTTGCAGGAAGAAACGATCGTGCCATTTGGATTGTTTCTCGTTCACATAACCGTGTAGGGGAACGTGACGAGGAGCTCCTGATCTTCCTCACGTTATCAGTCAGGACGAGTGAAAACAGATCACAGATCACCTCTTATTGCAGGCTCCGGAAGTTTTAAAGCGAGCAGGTTGACGCTTGTAAAAATGAATACGAGCCCTTAATCCTTCACAGTGATATGTTAAAGAAAGTGAGGTTTTAGCGTTAGTATTATTATTACATTATTTAAACCAATCAGGAATAAGATTAAAACCAGTGGACCCATGAGGAGTGGGATATATATATATATATATATATATATATATTAGGCAGCAAGTGAACAGTCAGTTCTTGAAGTTGATGTGTTGGAAGCAGGAAAAATGGGCAAGTGTAAGGATCTGAGCGACTTTGGGAAGAGCCAAATTGTGATGTCTAGACGACCGGGTCAGAGCATGTCCAAAATGGCAGGTCTTACAGGGTATTCCCGGTATGCAGTGGGTAGTACCTACTAAAAGTGGTCCAAGGAAGGATAACCGGTGACCT
The DNA here is from genome assembly GCF_023375685.1 of Ictalurus furcatus. Classification (NCBI taxonomy): domain Eukaryota; kingdom Metazoa; phylum Chordata; class Actinopteri; order Siluriformes; family Ictaluridae; genus Ictalurus; species Ictalurus furcatus. The sequence continues at coordinate 3,305,212 of NC_071270.1, forward strand.
GGCAACAGGGTCATGAGCACCCAAGGCTCCCAGAAGAGCTACTGTAGCACAAATTGCTGAAAAAGTTCATGCTGGCTCTGATCGAAAGCTGTCGGAACACACGGTCCTAAATTCCCCAGATCTCAATCCGATCGAGCGTCTGGACAAACAAGTCCCGTCCATTGAGGGCCCACCTCGCAACTTACAGGACTTACAGGATTCGCTCCTAACCAGAACCAGGTGCCAGATCCCACAGCACACCTTCAGAAGTCTCGTGGAGTCCGTACCTCGACGGGTCCGAGCTGTTTCGGCGGCACCGACAAGACGGACGCGCTCAATTTCAAGCAGGTGCTTGTAATGTTATGGATGATCGGTGTATAACACCGTGCAGTGGAATGCTCGATTCTGATTGGTCGGGACGTGCGCATTATTTCCATATAACCGCGCTGTAACACGAACGTGCTCCTTCTCGTATCTTCTCGTTTCTATAGTAACCGCTCATACACAAGGCCTCGTACGGAAGACGCTCCACATAATCTACGACTAATAAGAAACGGATTTTAAGTATAACCTGTATAACAAAATTCATTTTTCTGGACTTAGTCCCTCAGATTACTGTATTTTTATTAATAGATTTTCTCAAATAAGTGCGTTTTCTGGAGTTAATGCTTTGGATAATTGCCCCCCCCCCCCCCCCCCTTCTTTTCCGTAGTCCGTGCTCAGCTTTCAGAGCTGCTGTTGTAGAAACTTCACGAACCCCTTCCGACCAATCACAGACAAGAAATGAAATTAAGTTAAGGAAGTTAAGGAAGAATGAAAATGATGAGGCATTCTAAATCCTGGTCTTCTCAGAGTGCAGGTGAGGTATGAAGGTAACTCCAGGCACATCAAAAAAAGGTTTATCTTTCTGGAGAGGAAAATAATAATCCTTTTTTTTTTTTTTTTTTTTTTTTTTTTTAAATGAGGAAGACAAGAAAGAAGCAGAGAAAGAAAGGTTTATTTTATGGTCGAGTGCATGTTAATTAATTGGTCTTGGCTTTCGATTACGGCTCCCGACACCAACCTGCCATCTGTCCGCGGTAATAAAACTGCAAAATAGTACGTTTCCATTGAAATCTGCTCGTGCCGCTGATTCGGATTTTCAGGCTTTTTTTTGTTCCTTCTTCTTTATAGAGTGCGAGACTCGTGATGTGATGATACACGATGTCCTGCGCGCTCGTTTTAGGCCGTGATGAGGAGAGATGTGACGGACGATAGGCCTCGTCACATTCGAGAGCTAAGAAGAGTCCTACTGTAATGGAGTCAGAGACCTTGGGGTGAAAAAGATTAAAGCTTCGGCTGCATCACATCTCACTGCTGCTATGAGAACATGAGCGTGTGTGTGTGTGTGTCAGAGAGAAACACAGGACTGAATATAAAAGACCCGCCAGACAGACAACACGGTGATCTCTGCTCTGCTTTTACATTTGTTTCGTTCAAAGCGAATAAGAAAACAAACGAGCCTGACAAAACCGAACGAGTTGTGAGTCAGCGTTCGTTTCTTCTGACTCTATCTTTCACGCGTCTCGGAGAAACGGCTCGACAATTATCTGCTTTTCCACCGCCAAACAAAAGCTCGTCAGTTGGGCGTTTGACTTTTTGGCAGGGAAGCAAAATAGTCATTAATTCTGCCACAGAGCAAATGGCTATTTGCTGATATTATGCGCGTGCATTTAAAAAACTCGCTCATTTGCATGCACGGCGGCTAGTTCGAGCTCTCGAGCAACATCAACCCCAATAAAATTTTATTCCTCGGATCGCTTTGAGCCGTGCCCCTTTACCCCGTGGCAACATTAGCATAAATACACGGCCCATTTCTCCAGCGTCTTCGTATCGAACCTCCCACGTTAGGCCGTGTAACTCGCGGGTCGCGATAAATTGCTGAAATGCATTCTTAATGCTGCTGTCTGACTGTATTTCTTACTTTTTCTTATTAGCGGTCTCGCCTTTACCGCCGAAAAATGAAATAAATAAACAAACTTTTAAATAGTTCTAAAGCCGTGTAAACTGAAACTCTGTAAGCTTTTCATCAGGTCGATCTAAATCGGTCATAGTCGCCCACACAGGAACATTTTCTTCTCGGCGCGTGCACCTGAGTACATCAAGCGTCTTTCCCGAGAGCACGATGCAACCGAAGACACACGTTGTAGAACTCCGACGTACACGTTTCCGTGCGTTCGGACCCCTTGAGAACAAGCCCGAGGCGACAACGGCGAAGAAAAAGTCTCGAGAGGAATCGGACTCGGCGCTTCCGAGTCTTCAGGGTGAAATCAGACGGCGTAGATTAGATTAGAAGAATCGAGTCGGACGGTACTACGGTACGCGTGTTAAAAGGATGCCCGGATATATAACGAGCAGATATTCATATCGCCGTCGACGTTCACGGGGAAAGTCGCTTGTGGTCAGAATGGAGTTAACGTCGATGCTTCCTGTGCCGCTTGTGTTTTAAAGGCGGCGGTCCGAGACGGGGTCCTTCGACGGACCGCCGTCTAGACGCACGCCTTTTAAACGTGAGATTTTATCGTGCTTTTCACGTGGAGTAAACGCGATAAAGCCGACGTTTATGTGAATCCGACGTGCTCGCTTTGTAAAGAAAACGCGCCCCATGGGATGAAAGATAAGCTGACCTAGCACTCCTTAGCTCGGGTTATTATTCTGTCTATAAGTGTGTCGCTAATTATTTTATGCGTTAAAAGATTTTAGTCCTCAATATGAGGAATGTCTCTGAACAGCATGTGGAAATGTTTTTGTTTTTAAAGGGATGATGCTATCAATTAAATAATAGTGGCATAGTTATGTATGTAATATTGGCTTCTAATGGCAGTCCATAGTTGTTGTTGTTGTTGTTGGTGGTGTTTTTGTTTTTTTGGAGTCTATGAACTACATATACGTTTCAGCATGGCATATTGTGATCCAGTGACGCTGGATTTAATACTGACTGAATACAGATGTGCACAATATGAAACAGGTCCTGGATTTAATTAGCATGCTTCGAAAACATACTAATTATTAGACGTAACTCTAACGATACAAGATTTACAGAAAGTTACTGAATTCAGTATCCAGTCGAGACTGCGTGTCTGTCCGACGTCGTTTGCTTGATAGGATTATTCGATCTGACACCTCGCCCCTCTGGCTCTTCTCCCTGACCTCCCCAGTCTGCCTCTCTGTGCCGTGAGAGAGTGTATTATAGCCGTGGCTCCGGTGGGCCGCTGCCCTGATCCTAATGCCGTGTGTCAGTCCTGGCACTCGTCTGTCCAAACTCATCCATCACACCACGGCACACTCGCAGTGAAACCTGTTCCTTCCCTCATCCACACGCCGCTGAGCCGTGGATCCTGAACGCACTCGTGATGGGTTCACACACCGTCTACTATCTCACACACACACACACTTTAACACAAGCTCACCTGCCTTGTCTGTACTTTCAATCGGATGCATTTTCGGTGCAAATATTCATCCTCAGCTCATCCGTCGAACGTTTCTGACGATCGTCGACTCTGAGATTAGACAGAAAGAATTTCACAAGTTGTTTGGGAAGTTCTATGCAACACGTCGACGGTTCAATGACGTTTCCTTTCTTTTGTCTCATAAGGCTTTTACAATCAGCTCAATTTAACGGACGAGTCGATGGACAGGTGGATTCACTGAAAGATATAGACGATGGTCTTATTTTACCTGTATATTTTTAGATCGATAAGGTTTTACCTGCGGATTCATTGTGGGTCGGAAACAGCCGGATGTTCACAACTCCTCGAGACAGCATGAGGATGAAAATGATTATAGTATACGGGTCGATATTTCCACGAGGAAAGTTGCGTATATTCACACTAGCTTCTTAAGTCGATTTCTGCATGATTATCCAAAAAAGAAGAAGAAGAAAAAAACAACCCACACCTGTGTGTAGTTCATGTTTCCATGGTTACCAGATGTTTCTTGATTTGAAGTACCTGAGACTGTTTTTCAATAGCGTCTGGACCACTGCCAGAGTGAAAGCAAAACCATGGGCGTGAGTGCTGTCTCTTGATTTGGGTTAATCCAATAATCACTTCTATTGTCCCTTACAAGAATATAATCACTGAGCGTGAGGTAAACCCATACCATAAAAACTAAGAATAATTGGACAATAGTCAAAGTTACTTGGGAACTTGTTGCACAAATATATATATATATACATACATACTCATATGCACACATAATACACACACATACACATATTAGAATTATATATATATATATATATATATATATATATACACACACTCATATGCACACATAATACACACACATATATTAAATAAATAAATACACATATTAGAATTATATATATATATATATATATATATATATATATATATATATATATATATATATATATATATATATATATATATACACACACTCATATGCACACATAATACACACACATAATACACACACACACATATATATATATATATATATATATATATATATATACACACACACTCATATGCACACATAATACACACACATATACATATTAGAATTATATATATATATATATATATATATATATATATATGTGTATGTGTGTGTGTGTGTGTGTGTGTGTGTGTGTGTGTGTGTTGATGGATGATACCCCTTTAGTTTTATTCGTTAGTTGTCCCACTTTTCTTTGTTCTCTAACATTATTAAAAATCACTGAACACAGATGTCTTTTGCACACAGCAAGATCAACTCCAAAAGAAATCATCTAATTCACCAGTGACTAATCCCTCCGAGACCGGCGGTCACTTTGGTCACAGTGGCGAAAGATTCGAGAAGCTAACATGCTGACTCAGTGTGTAACTTTGGTCTGAACGACACAAAGATACGTGGCGCAATACTTGTAAGAACCACAAGATCGATGCTTCCCTACTGAGGGTGATCCAGAATAACAGTGAGCAACCATTAATAATAAAAAAATCCATCTGGATTCTGAACTTGCCCCTAGTACTCATTTCATCCACCATCTCTCCTGGCATGTGGGAGAAATAAAAATAAAATAACTTGTTTTCGTAGCACCCGAATGTTCCTGATGGGGCCCGGGACTGGTTATCGTCACTCTGCTATGAGTCATTCAGCATCAGGCCGGTTGCTCTAATGTTGCTGGAATTTTTTGAGAAAAGACATGTGACACTTTCTTCCATTTGTTTTTCCGCTCGAAATCCCCAGCGATGATCTCAGCAAATGGAACTCTAAAGCTCATGCAGAATGTAATGTAAGCTGTCTAGAGTTTATATATATATATATATATATATATATATATATATATATATAGTCCTTTTACACATCACTTGAGGTTTAAACAAGGTTTTGTGCGCACCACCAGGTGTTCGGTGTAAAAAGCTTCTATACGTCTGTTTCGGTTTAGTTAAGTAAACACTAGAAAAACGTTTACGTGCATACTTTTTCCAGATTCTAATTAAACTCTTATGTATAGCAATTAATAAGGACATCGAATTTTTGGCTATACTTAGAACCGTCTAACTTATGCTAGCTACTTATACTTAATGCTAGCTAAGTTGAACCTACATTGAGAGATATCATTTCACGTTCACCTAAAAACCTTCTCTGTTCAACTTGAGGTTATGTGAGAGCGAGACATGAACACCAGTTGAATCTTGTTGACCGGGTCAGGTTATGTTGAGCTACGCTGACTCTCAGGTACTCATATTGGCGCATATTTTACACCAAGAGTCAATATTCGTCTCGTTGTTACCGTCTTTGACTTCCCAAAATACGTGTACGTTGCTCACTGGTTTGTCTTCCTGCAGCACGTTACTCATTGTCTTTACAGTTTCCGATGTCACTTCACCAATCCGCTGGGTTTTTTTTTTAGCCTCTTCATTTTAGCTTGTTTTTTTTTAATTCTGTTCCTAGTAAAAATCTAACATGCCTTTGCAATTCTAAGCTATGTTTATAAAAAAAAATGGTCATTACTGGTTGTTAGGACTCAAAACTGGAGGGCATTTTTAGTATTTCCGCGACTCTTGTTGACCGGGTCAGGGTATGTTGTGCTAACACTCTCAGGCAGTGATGCCAGGCCGGCTCGCGATCATGTTCGGTTTCCTTATTACCATCTTTTCATTTCCTAAACTCTACACACCTGCCTCACTGTTTTGGCTTTTTACAATGCTCATTTATCTTCTATTTGCACATATATATACATATATATATATGTATATTTTTTTTGACCAGGTCAGGTTATTTTGTTCTACAGTACCTCCCAAGTTGTACTGTTGGTGCATGAGAAGAGTCGCTATCATATCCGGGTTCACTATTACCCCCCGCCCCCCCTTGGCGTCCCAAACTCTATGTACCCGCCTCAATGTTTCGGTTTCCTACATTACTCATTTGCTCAATTTATTGTTTATTTATTGCTCCTTATTTACCGTCCCTTGCGACATCTGCATCTTTTCCTTTTTGCGATTCTTAGCCATGTCTAACATAGATCGACGTCACTGTTATCGGTTGTTAGTGTTCAGACGGCGTATGATCGCATATGCCAAGGAAGCCTAGAGAAGTCCTCCGAGAGTGAGGAAGACATAACGCTCACACAAGAGTTTTGCTGTTTAACTTATGGTCAGTTTTCCATACATTTTGGTGAATATTTTCGGCTCATCTAAAGAGGCACGACGTATTTAGGAACGCATAGTTCAAGTTCCGTTATGAATAGACCAATAAACCAATAAACTTTTTTCTTTTCTTTTCTTTTTTTTTTTTTAAATATATCTCCAGTAGTCCTCCTTTTATTATGCTGTGCATGGCAATGGCAATATATCTCCCATCCCTGTGCTAACACTTTAATTAAAACTGTCTATAGATATAAATCCATAGTGCAGAGTTACCGACTAGACTATACGCTCGTTCAAAATTACTTTTAACTTCAACAAGAGCACTTTTTAGAACTTGAATTAACTCGAGGATTTGCAATTACAACCTCGGTTGAGTGGACGTGAGATCGTTTATGTGTGAAAGTTCACGTACAATAAGCTGTCCTTGAGCAGGTTTGAGCTTGGAGATGTGTTCGGACGACAGCTTTGAAAAAAACGGGTGAATCCAGAATCATATCATCATCGCCAATCCAATCCGGTTAACAACAAACCCCTGGTTTTCCTCGTTGCTTGTTCTCCTAGTTGACCATACTTGAGATTTGAAAATTCCGACGACCCCGACGTAGCTGTATACCGCCAGAAACGACCGATAGTTCATTGTAAACAGAGCTTTACTGGTAGATTTGACAATTATTGCTATGACCCATCAGGATCGTTCGCCTCTGTTCATCAGCACTGGCACGGTTCATTTAGAGAAGTTAATTAGCCAGGGCCGAAGCTGCAGCCTGTCTTGACATATGAGACGAAATCAGCTTCGAGTTGACCTTTAACACAAGCAGCGTTACTCAGTCTCAGCAAGTCCATTAATTGTCAACAATCCATCATACATACCGTACAGTCATGCTAAAATTCGACCCAAACACTCATTAATATCAGGACTAGAAGATGAATGATGATTTCCAATGTAAATTCATTACTAGCTCTATTTTCTGAACTGCTTTCAATTTTGAATTAGCTCTTTTTATATATATATATATATATATATATATATATATATATATATATTTTTTTTACCCTCTTAAGTATGTCAAGAATGTTGTAAATGGAGGAGATTACAGCGTATCGGCTGGCTTTTTTCCAAAGTCATAATCCGTTTAGAGCACTAACGGGTGCAAATTGAATACTATTACTCTGATGATTCATGTAAATACTGCTGATACTGTCAAACCTGCCTTTATTGCATTTGTAGCAGGCAGGCAGGAGATTGGAAGGCTGGAAAAGCTCAGGCTACGGTACACTGCTTAGCTTCTACTTAAACGGAGCTTAACGTGGCCGTCGCTCAGCATGTTTGAGGCAGAAGTAGAGTCACTTTAGCTTTTCCGTATCACCTGTCGATAGTATTGTCGTCTCGAAATCTGCTTTCTCACTCGGCTCGCGGGCCGAGAATCCTTTTCTCGAGGAGACGATCCGAACGTCCTCTGTATACTACATCCGTGACGCTTTCACAGCCCTTCAGATCGGACCCGTTCGACTCGGCTGGTAACGCATCCGGCTTTGTTTTCTTTGTTTAAGAGTCTGACACGAGAAAGGAACGTGTTTATTATTTTAGTACTTCTCTTAACTGCGATCTATTTGCACCCCGATCGAGCGTTTCTCAGATTAGCCCAATTACTTGATGTTTTTATTTATTTATTTATTTACTTATTTTTGCTTTTGTTTCTCGGAAGATTGGACCGCATCCGTTCGAAGTGAGCTGCAGATCTGCGCGACTTTCGGAGCCAAACCCGAGACTCCCTATGATTTTCTTCACACCTCCGTATCCCTCGCCGGGAAAGATCTGGCATGTGAGAATTGATGAAAGCCGGGGCGGATGAAACACAGAGCAAATTCGGATCGTCGTACCTTCTCCAGATGAGGACTTCTCTAGGAATAGTCGCGTTATGAACCGTGGTCTGTCAACGGAAACGTCTCTCGCCGGGACATCCAGCAACCTCAAAGCACCAGAACGTAGCTTTATTACTCTAAAACTAGTTGACATGACAAAAAAAAAAAAAAAAAAAAACACCACGGTTTTCACCCTGGGTCTTTTATCTGAATATTACCTCGGAACGATGATTCGGGACGTTCAGATTAACGCTGTCTTATACAGAACCCGCAGCTATCCGGCCTAATTAACACCGAGGGATGAAAACAGCTTGACATATTTAAAACAAGTGTGTGTCGGAGTTTTCCGGATGTATAGCGCGGCAGCTGGTCGAGTGCTTTAGAACCGGGACGGCGAAATCTCTTTAGCGTGGGAGAGGGAGGAGGAAGCTGCCGAGTTTGACAGAATTCATTATGACGTGATTGCCAGGCTGTTGAGCCCGAGCTAATCACCGAAATGTGTGTGTCTAATTGCTGACTTTCAGAGGCCCTGATGGCAATCACAGGGCTGCAGCTGAATGAAAGATTGAGCTGTGATTTCTGTCTGTCGCTGAAGTTTATTTGGGCATGAAGACTATGAGAATAAGTGCGTGGGGGTGTGTGTGTGGGGGGGGGACGACACTTGGGAGCGTACCGTTCCAGAAAAATCCTCAACAGCAGGTCGGTGGTGTGATGAAGCAGAGTTACTATTGCCACCCGACGTTGGTTATTTTCCTATAAGAGCACGTCCTGTAAGTGTTCGGTCGCTCTTAGACAATTACAGCAATTACAATTTTTAATATGTGGAAAAATGGCATCGTACTTTTTATCCATTTCTAGTTACGTTTAATGTTTGCGAAACGTCCGGAAAACAAGATTATCATCGTAGAAGGTCATTCGTTCATTCAATCTTTTCATGTTATTATGTAAAAAAAAAAAAAAAAACACCAAAAAAAACTACAGGTCATTGTAGTTATATCATGTCACTAAGAAACCGTCATGAAGAATGGCGACACTGGAGACTCCTTCCACGACCGTAAAACGAATGTCTTATTACAGAAAGCTTCGCCGTATCGATGGTTTGTTTTCCGCTGTCGATTAAGCACATCGCCTGCCATGCGAGTCCCCGTGAACGAGCCGTTACTATAGAAACGATAACGTATTAGTAACGTGCGCGTTTAAGATAAACCTGTGATTTGCAGCTGCTCTACTGTCAGGTTTGAGAGATCTTATAGAAGATTGAATCGACACCTCCCGTCCAATCAGAATCGAGAACTCGGCTCGTTTGACCTGACGCTTGTGCCTCGTTCCCGAACGCTTTCGGATCTTGACTCGTTGGCTGCAGCTGTCTCACACCTTCTCTGTTGGCGAGGCTCTCGAGTGAGATTTTCAGAGTTCGGCGTAGAGGCTGAGCGGTGGGTGTTTGCGGTTTCCTCATGCCCTCCCACGTCGTAGAGGATTGTTTACATGGATGAAGCCAAGGGCGCTGCCAAGCACGGTTCACTGCAGCTTGACTAGTGTGGTTATGACACTGCCTGTCGTGCTCCTGCACTCCGAGTGTGTGTTTGTGCGTGTGTGTGTGTGTGTGTGACTCGAACTTCCACACCGATTGACATTTCCATTACTCGCGGTCTTGTGCCTCTGTCCGAGTCAGGTAATACCTAGCAAGGGACAGGTTACTTAACCTGTTCCTGTATCCTATCTGACATTTCAGCCCTTTTGATTTTTTTGCCCCAGGAGGAGAACATTAGAGGGTTTCTCAGGCGCTTTTAAACAATAATTATGAGCGGAGGAGGAAATATACCAAGCTGTTTGCATGCTAATCTTTGTTAGTAACTTGTGATCTTCGGTGATCGCCAAGATTTAGTTTGTAATTAAAATTCTCAGTTTTGCTTTTGGTTAAAACTTCTTCCATCGACATGTTTGCCCACGATGCCGTTCCTGTCGGCTACCTGCTGATAGAGGTGCAGCGAGACTTCAACTTTCATGCTAATATCGCTAATAGTGCGTGTAGAACACTAACTAGCCTCTGCTGTACCTTTAGAGCAGCTGTGTCATATAGCTCCATTGCATTCTGGGACTTCTAGATGAATCCAGCTTTCGCACCAACGTCGCCAATACTTTTATTCTGGAATTCTCTTTAATATGATGTCGAACTTCACTGGAAATTGGTGGGTGAGTAAAGAAGCCCTTGCTCTTGTGTTTTTAGGAGCTAGACCTGAACGTTATCCCTCGTGTTTTGGGATTGCAGAATTTTTTATTATTCTCGGACCAACGAAAACACAGCATCGAGCAAGACCACCAGCACCAGAATCGCTAAACATGTCGCAGATATGTTCTTTATGCGGGAGAAAAAAACTGGAAACGCAGCTACTGTCCATTTTTTATTGCTCAGAATTAAGACACGCTCCTCAAGACAAAGAGCGATGGGTGAATGATAGGCGTGACAAGGAGAGCTTACCGTAAAGAGATTTGTTCTCTCTAGCTAAGCTTTCCCCAAGCACTTCCACCCCACACCCTCTCCCGCCGCGTGTACTGCTACAGAGACTAAGCTGGATCCCGATGAGGATATGGGAGTGCTTTGCGAGGACATTATTCATGATAAGGTCAGCCTGTCAGTTCAGGAGTACTCCGTAATCCTCACTGACTTGACCTTTCCAGCACATATTAGGTCCGTTAGTTCAGCCAGGAGAGCCTCGGCTGTGAGCGAGCTGTCAGCGAGGTCACTCGCCCGTTCAGGGGAAATTGTATCCAGGACCCTTTAGGCAGCGGCTTCCCCAAGCGTGAGTAATTCAGGCCGACTCATTCCTCATCGCTTACCAGCCCACAGGTGAAGCCCACATGTCGGCATGCGAACCTGAAGCCAAGCTGAGCATGTGGTGGGGGCGTGATGCGCACACGAGCCAGATAGTTCCAATTCAAACCAATCAAACTCAATTTTCTGGAAATTAAAGCAGTGGAATCACAGGGGGTTAGACGTAATATAAGTATAAAAACGTATAGACCAGACATCCGGATCAAAACACATTTAATGTGACAGATATGCCGTGAAGTACATTCATTTGTCTTCTCTAAGCACTTTATCCTGGTCAGGGTCGCGGTGGATCCCCGGAACGGCGGGTGTGAACAGGAAGTGCGAATATTCCCTGGATCATACGCCAGTGCACCAAGCATACACACATTCAGGGGCAGTTCATAGTAGGCAGACGACATTTTTGTAGGTGGAACACGTGTCATCCACGGGTCCCTGGTTAGCCAAAGCTCAGGATTGAACTGGGGACCCTTGACCTCTGAGGCGGCAATACATCATTTACACACAAATCACAAGTCCAGCAACCAGGACACGTTTGGTGCGTCAAACTCGTGCATGAATCCGATTGAGTAAATTAGCTCGTATTAGAATATATAGAACAAAAGACTCAACATAACATAACCACAAGCGATGTAGTCTTTTAAGATGATTACTCGTCACACGATACGAGACGCCAGTAATATCTTGGCTAAATGTATCTTCTACGATACAGTGCACCGACAACATTTGCTCCATGTCAGATTATACGATGAAGGTCCTCGTATCCAGTCCAAAGACATGCGTGGTAGGCTGATTGGCGTGTCTAAAGTGTCTGTAGTGTATGAATGGGTGTGTGAGTGTGTATGTGATTGTGCCCTGTGATGGATTGGCGCCCTGTCCAGGGTGTACCCCGCCTTATACCCGATGCTCCCTGGGATAGGCTCCAGGTTCCCCGTGACCCTGTAGTGAGTGGGTCACGTTATGCCCTTGAGGACCTCATGACCGAAGAATCTTTAAAAAATAAATAAATAAATAAATAAATGACGACGTGTGTGATATTTTGTCCGCGACAAAGACGTACTGATTTAATAAAACATCAAACTTGGTCAACGTCATTGCTTAATGTCGGTTAAAAAATACGTTTCGCGCATTGTCCCTGTCTTTGTTGCTGCCGAATCGAAACCTCCACAGCATCACTGCGAGAGGAAGCGAGTAATTCCAGGCTTCCTGTCGCTGTGAGAAACGCCTCGTTAAGTAATATAATGCTCTGTTATGAGTTTACGCCGAACTGTAAAGCAAGTGAGGAGGTGGGGACGGGGCGGGAGGTGAACCGCAGCCTCTGATCGCGTTCCTGCGCTGCAGCGCGTGCTCCCAGATCCCTTTTCTAATTAGCCGTGCTGGATTGTGTTGTGCACTGCCTGTGTGAGACCGACGCCTTGCACACCAGTGTTAATGAGATTGGAACGGTGTGTTGCTTATTGTTGCGCAGCCTTTTTCAAAAAATTTATGAATTTTTTTTTTTTATTATTTTTTTTAACAGCCATAGCTGCAATTATCACTTGTCATGGATGTGCGTAACAGTTGCCAATCTCATTTAGTCATTTGCATTGCCTCCGTCATCCCTGTTTAGCCACGTTTGAGCGAAATATAAAAGAAATCAATTTGTCTCCGTAAACCGATTCTGATTACGCGAGTTGTTGTTGAGAATGTTGAGAATCTTGGGACTTCCCGTGAAGCACCGCTGTAGCCATGGGCAGCTCCGAAGCCGAGAGGGAGCTAGGAAACGCGAGCGAAAGCAGGAGGCCTCGAGTTTACCTGCAACATTATACTCCCTTGACAGTATCTCTGCTGGAGGGGCTTTAAGACGGAGGAAAAAAAGAAATAAAAAACGAGTCCTGCTGCACCGACCAGAGCTAAACACACTCACGAAGACGGCAACGGCAAGAGTGAAGCTCCACATGAGTTGATTCATTTTCCGATAACGGCACATCCTGAAGTGTTTTATTCACCAATGATTCCAACGAACCTTCCGACCAATCAGAATCGAGAATCCGGCAGCACTGTTGTGTAACATATAATATACATGAGATATTTTTTTTTCGAATTGCGCGTGTACGCGTGTGTGACTTCGTTCTGGGACGGCCGAGAGAGAGCGTACGCCCGGACGTACGCTCAGACCTTTCGCAGGTGTAGAAAATGAGGTCAGTTGTTAACCCGACTCTCAAGGAGAAGCAACATTCGGCGGTCCCAAACCGACGCACCTTTCCGTCTGGAGTCACCGGGAACAATACAAACATCATCCTCATCTCCGCGCGGTCGATGATGAAGGGACGCTGTCGGCGAGGTTGTATTCAGGGAACAAGATTAGGCTGTGTAGTGGAGATGATGAACTCTCCATGTCACGCGCTGTTGGCTCCATCATAAGGGCTGATGGGAAAATGGTCCAGTGTGTTCTACTCTGGCTATTAGAGAAGCCAATAAGAGGGGGGAAAAAAACCCAGTGATCCAATACAATACCTGAGCTACGAATATTTATATCATATTATTAGCCCAGATGTATTGTTATTTACTAAATGTACTAAATAACACGGAGCCAAGAGCACCACGAGAATTAATCAGAATTACGAGTGTTAATCCTGGTGATGGTTAATTAAAAAAAAAAACATTTCTGTTTGAGAAGAGCCCCGTGTTGGTACGTAATAAACGATTTGTCTACAGAAGACAAACCGCCTCGCGTCCTTCTTGAGCACAACACTTAAAAAGCCCGATTCAGCGATCTCCATGACCACAGTCGATTGTCCCTGTTCCATCAAACTATAAAAACAAGCAGCGGGTTGGAGACGCTGTAGTCGGAGATCATTAGTGCCGTAGCCGTCGCTTCTTTCCTCTCGGAACCGCTCGGGTTTCCTCGCTCGTGTTTGCTGCTGAATTGTTTATGCGGTGTTGAGAATGTTGTTTTTTTCCTCTCCTCTAACTGAAGACCGACCAATCTCTGAGTCCTGCCGCAGTCGGTAACGATGCACACATGGGAGTCCGGCATCGGGATTCTGCATCCGTGCAGGACTTACTGTCTTCTCTCAGGAAGTCCTACTCTGCCCGTGGAGTTGTTTATATTACCTTATACCTTATACAAAGCTGTCGAATTCTGGCTTCTGATTGGCAGATGTTTCTAGAACAGCAGCCCCAGACCACAAATTGCTGTCGAAGATTCCGCAGCTTCGTCAAACCACCCCGTTGTTGATTATTTTCCTAGATCATTTTAATAATCACGTGTTTTATATAATCGAATCTTTTTTTTTTTCGGATTATTTTCCTCATTTTCGCATCCGTGAGTGCTTTAAAAAAAAAAATGAAATAAAAATGATTCCTTACTCAAATGGGTTATTCAGTCAGCTTCATATTTTCGTTTTCAGATCAACGCCTGTTTGTTTGGGGGTTTTCATTTACATTTTTTATTTTTATTTCTAACAAGGCCTCGTCCTTTATACGAGCACACGACAGTTTTCAACAAAAGAGGATGTCACGTGCGGTGTTTTTTTCTTTCTTTCTTTTTTTTTTTTTTTTTTTTTTTGTATTGCCGTGCTTCAGGGTCAGTCAAACAGTCTCGCAACAAAATCATGACTGGAACTTAAAAAATGCTAATAAGAACTTGCAATAAAGGACGCTTCTTTGCCCAGCCTTGTGGAGGTTTTTTTTTATTTATTTATTCATTTATTTATTTATTTACTTGCTTACTTATTTATTTATTTTTTTTAAAAAATGGTTGCTTTCACGTAATAAAACTTTTTTTTTTTTTTTTTTTTTTTTTTTTAATCAGTTCCTGTTGATATTTAAACAAGCAAACAAACAAATAAATAAATAAAAGGAAAGGAAAAATCGGTAGCTCAACAATAACAATCCAGAAGTTGAAATCCCAGTCGAATAAAATAGAGATGCATGATATTCTGCCTGGCAGACAAACCCGGTCCATGAACCAGAAGGCAACTAGGAAACAAAACCAATAAATAAATAAATAAATCGAAAATTGAAGAGCTGCTGGTAGATTGTACAAAAATTGTTAAGAAGTAAAGATGTACTGCAGGAGCGTATTACTTCAATAGATAAAAAAAAAAAAAAATGATTTGAATAATAACGCGATTTTGGTGATTAAACAAGTCCTGTATTAATAGGAGAAAAGGAACAGCTTCTCCAGCACGGTCCAGTTCATCGCAGCGCTCTGAGGTTGATTAATAGTTGGCTCCGTTTCAGGTTTTAATGGAGAATCCACGATCTCACTCCTTTTGGAAGTCAGTGTGTAGTAATAATAATGAAAGCTGCGTGAACGGGGAAGCGTTCGGTTTTCTGCTACCTGATCTGCGAGCTTTAAGCCGTTTCCAGATGTCTGGCAATCGTTCAAAGTCTTGCTGAGATGGTTTCTTCTTCTTCTCCTGTACTCTACCGTAATTTGCAGGATCCGTCCAGGAATCGAAGTGCGCTCGACTTTCTGTGAAAAGGGAGAGAAGGGCGCCAAACGGACGTGCTTCAGAAACGTAACCGTGACGAGCTAATACGTCATGGATTTCCTGCTCACCCCGCCTCCCCCCAATATATAATCACATGATGTAGAAAGAAAATAAAGGTCAAAAGTTGTTGAATTAATACAATAGGATAGGAATGAAGGACAAGCTGACCTAGCACTCGTCAGGCTACTCTTCCAGCTCTTTAATCCACCACACCAAGATGTTGGATATGACCTGAGTGAAACACTTTGAATAAATTAAGCAGAATTTCCACCTCATTGTCAGTCCATACAAATGAATTGTTGCGTTTTGTCATTTTTGGTTGTAGAACTGTCGGCCATGTTTGTTTATTTCCACTTCTATAACGCTCAATACTCCGTTTTTAACAACATCGAGTACTATCCCTGGGCTGGCGGGCGAGCAATGCTGGCGAGCATTTTCAAATCGATTTTGCGTTCGCGTGATACTTCCAAAACAAACCGTTCAGGTCGACGGAGTACTTTTTCAAAACGTGGGGGGGGGGGGGGGGCCTTAGTCGCATGCTGGGTTTCAGTCTTTTATACCTTTTGGTCAGTGGAGCAGAGAAACGATGATCTCGACGATCATATAAGATGCTCATGGTGCTTCTGACTGCCATGATGTTAATTATCAGCATGCCAAGAAGGACTTGTGTAACATGAGCAGATGGAGTCCAAACACGGCCCCAAGTAACAGCTCGACAGTCTTGTCTTGTTCCTCCCGTCGTTTCTTTTCCCCCCGGCGAGGCGTCTTTCTATTCGAGAAGTCTTTAACACCTCGACAGGCAGACGAGAGCAGATGTCCGTCTTCACCGGAACGATCTCGTCGTCACCCAGAGACGCTCGTACGTCGATTTCCCCGATCAGCCCACTGTAACGATTCTCCTCGAGCCTGCTCTGCTCTAGGCCGTAACCTAGAGTATTCGGATTTGCGCTAGTTGATTCATTTGTGTGAAGAACACAAACACCTCGGATCCTCTGACGACTCATGATGATAATGTTGTTTCTCCAAACTTTCCTGGCCAACAGACAAAAGCCCTTCGTAGCTGGAACAGTTGTTAACCGCTGTGCTAAGAGCAAATCAGTGATCCTTAACTCCAGGTGCAGGAAATGAGGCTTTGTGTGAATTCAATAAGAACATTCATTTGTTTAGATTTGACTTGAGCCCACGGGGGAAGAGGCGTGCAGAACATCAGGACGTAATGAGCGGATTCATCCATCCCGCTGAAGCTCTCATTAGAACCGTCCGTGCTTTCCCGAGCGTCTGGGCTCGTCTTAAACAAAAAGTGTTTGTACAGTATAATAAAGCAATCCCGCTTGGCTTTGAGTGCCACGTTTTCTGCTTTCTGGTTATACTTTTGAGACGGTTAATATGAACACCGAGCTGTCGTGTAAACCACCTTTTTTTTCTTTTTTTTTTGATTATTATTACATAATTTTTCATGCACGGGTTATGAAGTAAAATTCAGTTCTCACCTCGATTAAGTCGTGATTTCGCTCTGGGGTGTGAACAAGTGAAATAAAAATGAATCTGGATCTAAATCATTCAAGTCCAAGAGAAAATGTCAGGCGAATTTTTTTTTTGCTTAAAGCGACAATACGCCGATTTTTCCATTTCACACAATGAATATTTTCTCTTATATAATCCGTTAGAGGACTTTTATTTTTATCATTACGTTATTTATATTATTACAACACTTTTTATAATACACATCACTTTTGTGACTTTTACGGCATACCCATTTACAGTACTGTATATACTGTAGAAGCAGTTCTTTAGTATTTAATCATTTCCTTTATTATTCTTTAACATTACAGTCAATTACAAGCTAATAAAAGATATACGTTTATGAATACATTCATAGCTATTTATTGTTTGTTTTGATTTTTTAACTTGTCAAGATTATTATAATGAGCCGACAAGAATATCAGGCGTTTTTTGTTGTTGTTGTTGTTGTTTTCAATTAACATGTCATTCATTGAGTAATTAGTAAGCACTTTATCCCGAGCCTGTCCCAGGAATACAGGGTATGAGGTGGGAATACACCCCGGATGAGACCGTTCATGACAACGCACCATTCTCAACACATGTTTTTGAGATGCGGGAGGAAACCGGAGACCCAGGAGGAAAACTCAGGGAGAAGACCTGACGGAGTAATTCGAGCTCAGGTTCGATCTATGATTGCTAAGGTTTCCAGATATTCAGAAATAACTCCGAGGTCTTCCTGCTCTCTCTGCTCCTGAGGCTTTTGTGATCAATTTCACCCGGAGCTCGGATCTGCATCTCTGGATTAGCACTCCAGGGCACGATCGCAGTAGCTCTCGGCAGGATCTCGGACCGACGCCACCGTCGTATTTCATCGTACGTGCCATAGCTTCTGTTCGTATCGATCCGCAATAATGACAAATCCTCACGACAAACTTGCACGGATTCTAACAAGCGAGGCGGATCAGCACGGATTCCGTACGTGAAATCTTTTCCAGAGGAAACTGGGAAAGCACGAGCTTTCGCCGTAACGTTTTTTACGTCCCGGACGTAGTCCACATCGTCGTTCTGACGCTTCCCGAGAACGTGAGCTTCGTATTAAAGCGTCTGAAACGGAATCGTGGACGTCGGAATGATTCGGAACACGGACTTCCGTCCGTTGGAAACTTTTTTTTGGAGGAAAATCTTATACCGTGGTTTACATATTTGAAATGCCAGAGCCAATTGGAATTTTTTAATTTTTCCCACGCAGAAAAAGATCGATTTCTCCACAGCCTTGCGTCCTTTTAAACGAAGGACTCTCTGGCTGAGTTATTTATTGATTTATTCATTTATTTATTTATTTGTTTATTTCCCTCCCCAGCACACAATCGTGAATCTATAAAGATTAAAAAGGAAGAACATTTTACAAACGGTTAAGGTTAGGGTCAGAATCAGTGCTGGGTTTCGTCGGACATTATTTTGTATATATGCGGAATTTGGAAAATCGCCGTCGCTTGTTGAATCCGTGGTTATAAATAACAGGGACGTCTTCGCATACAGCCGAGTCTCTTTTCCCTCCTCTGGCTCGTTTCTTCTCTACTCCTCTAGAAGAAGTCCTCGTACAACCCCCGCGTACGAGTACGCATTAGCGCTGCCGTTTTAGTGACGGGATGAAGCTAAACCGATATGAGGATGCGCTAGCTAGATGACAGTTCAAAGGGCGAGAAAAAGACGTGTATAATGCGATTCCGGTTTCTCTAGACGTTTCTCGTGGCTAATGATACGGACGGCCGAGGTTCTCATTAGCGAGTCTCCTTACAGTATATGGAAATGTGCACACTCAGCAGCGAAATGTAGCATGAGAAGGTTTTAAATCCCAGCATTTCTTGTCTAAACGCTCCTATGATTTACGGGTTACGATTAAATTCGAATAAACGATGCCCGTCGTCCCATGGGCATTCCTTTTAAAGCAATATAAGATGGGTTTTTATTTATGAAGACCCCATCGGAGAGCCATATTGAATTTATGACAAAAATCTACCAGAGGAATCTCCAGAGAACCAAACTGTGTCATCTCAAACTGCTTTTACTTTAAAGACCAAAAATAAGAAGAAGAAGAAGAAGAAGAAGAAGAAGAAAAGAGGCTGAGGGGGAAAGGACGAGCTGCTCTGGTAAACAGGAGACAAAGTCTGCCTGAGATGTCAATATGATGTTCAGAAACGGCAAGGAATGTGTTCAGAGCGCAAACGTTTCTCTCCGCTTCATCACCTGTTTCTGTCGACTGTCTTCCTGTTCCTGGGCAGAAGCTGTTCCTGTTTCCTTTCCTTTCTGCTTTAATGAGATAACACTTCACACGCAAATGGGGCACAGTGGAGGTAGAAAGGGATTAACACGTTAAATTGCCACCTTGCAAAAAAAAAATGTTTACCTGAAAGAGCAGGTTCAGTATTTCACAACTCCTTTTCTAAGCTTTGCTACATCCGGGCTCTGGCGTGAGACGATCCGTCGCCGTTATGCTAGCGCAGTATAGCGTGCTGCCTCGTAAGCACTTTCGCGTGTCTAGAACAGCGCTATATGAATGTAAGGAATTATTATTAAGCGCTAATTTGCACACTTTTGCAGTCACAGGCCTGAGCGGGTTCTACTGGTTTCTGTTCGACTGTAATGAATGTCAGACATTCGTTACGTCTACAACGGTCGCTTAGCAACAAGCTAGCGAGCAGGACAATAACGAGTGACAAGCTAGCCGGCTAACGTTAGTGATAAACTTTTTTAAATGTTGATGGTTACCCTCTCAGAGCAGTGATCTGTCAGTGTTCTCGATTTAACTAAGTGTCTGTAGATTACTCGATCTAAAGCCAATACGGTTATAAACTCATTTAAAAGGAGAGAACCTGCCGGAAAAAAACAACAACACACAAGCAATAGAAACGTTCACAGAAATTCTAATGGTTTCCACTACAAACACCATTACAAACCATCAGCTAACCATTAAAACTATTACCATTAATGGTATCCACTTGACATGACATATACATAACCAACAGAAGGCAACAAATTACCAGTAAAGACCCGAGTGGACCGTTAGAGTTTCCATTCAAACCAATACGATTCACATTAAAACCATTACAAATTCCATAACTGGTTTTTATTGTTTTTTTTTGTTGTTGTTGTTGTTGTTGTTTTAAGCAGGGCGTACACTATTTACAGCATGAGAGGCCATGTTGATTTGACGTCACTCTGGAAACGGGGGAAAGAACTGGTAGTTAGGAAGACTATTCCAAGCTGACGAGGTTGAAATGAGTTGAAATTTTCGGTTGTTTTTACGGGTTGTAAGTGGGAAATTACTTTTGAATTATTGCAACTTCGCCTCGAATGCAGCAATACTTTGTATAAAGCAGCGTTAAGCTAGCTTTTGTACTTTGTGTATTTATTTATTTATTTATTTTTAAGTACATAATTGTTGCTCTGTTTAAACGTTCTATGAGGAAACGTATTTAACATTTATGGAAGGAGTCTCCAGTGTCAGTGCTTTGCTTTGGAAGTGTCAGAAGTTTGTTTGTTTGTTTGTTTGTTTGTTTGTTTGAGTCTGGTAAGAGAATAAACTGTTTCGTTTATAGCTGCTATAATGAAAGTGATTACTTTCATTATTTTTTTTTTTCTTCACTTTTAATTCCTGGCTAATTGATGTGCTGGAAGAGGAATGAAACACTCCAGGACGTGTAGTGATTGGAAAATAATCAACTTCTGGGTGATAAGAGTAACTCCGTGAGAGACTCTGCCTCTTTAAGATACTCTTATATCGAATCATGTTACTGACCTGTTTCTAATGAACCTAATTAGTTGCGAAATGTTCCCTCTGGCTGTTTCTTTTTTTTTTTTTTTTTTTTTTAGCAACACTTACTTTTCCAGCCGTTTGTTTCCCCCGTCCCAACTTTTTTGAGACGTGTCGCAGCCATGAAATTCGAAATGACCTCCTCCTCCCCCCCCCCTTTAAAACGGTAAATTTCCTCAGTTTAAACATCTGATACGCGTTCCATGTTCTATTGTGTCAAAATCATCGCATTCTGTTTTGATTGACATTTCACACAGCGTCCCAACTCTTTTGGAACCGGGGTTGTAATTGATGTAACTGATACGACTGTGCTTCAACTTTTTTTCTCTTCTTTTTCTGTTTCAGGATCCTGTGCTGTGTTCATTCAGCAGCCTCATGACGTGGTCGTGGTGGCAGGGCAGCCTGTAACTCTACCGTGCGCTATCACCGGCTATCACGGCATGGTCCTGTGGGTCAAAGACGGCCTGGCTCTCGGAGTTAATCGGGACATGTCAGGTCGGTGACATAACACGACTTGTATTTCATGTCGCCATTCTTTGCACTTCGCTCTGAGAAGGCGTGGCCTTTGTCTTCAATCGAATCGAACGTCACGGACGTAGTAAAATGGTGGTGGGGGCGGGGCTTGCAATTAAAAGAAATTGAAATCGCGCTCTGGAAGTACTGTAGCACAATCGTACACGCTGAAATTTCACGCTTTCGCCTACTTTTACATAATTTCTGAAACGCGCATTGCAGTTGCACATTTGGTGTTCTTAATGAAGTAATTTGGCCCCACTCCGCGTTATTATCTTGTGCATTATAAACCGTGAAATGAAAGAGAATTCATTCCACGCTGTTGTGCGCAGGTGTATATTTCGCCGTAAGGTTCGATTTCTTAAATGTCTGTGGATGTTTGGCGGATAGGCAATTTAAAAAAAAAAAACACGACGACAACAACAACAACAACATCTTAGCATCGACGTGTCTGGAAGTCTACTGAAGAGACCTTGAGGTGTTTTGGAGATGATGAGGAGGAAGAGGAGGAGGAGGAGGAGAGCACTGTCTAACTATTTCTAGATCGCTACAGATCTCCCAACTCTCTCTGAGCTGGGTGGTGAGGGTGAGTGTGAAGGCCATAGCGTATGGTTTACATCACTATCATCCCCAATAAACCATTCATTGAGTCCTCAGATGGGGGCGGGTCATCCTGGAAAAGACCACGCCCATGAGAATGAGTTCATCATGAAATAAAAGAAGGTTGTATTGATTTGCAGTACTGATGCTTGACTCTAGGGCCACAAGAAAGGGTACTACACTGTAGCTTTCCTTGTCACTGTGGTACTACAACAAAACATGCACCTTTTGGTACCTTTAGTACAGCATAGTTAGGTGTATGTAGGTTAACTATGGAGCTTTACTCTAAAAATGAGATTGATGGTCCAGTTATGTTATTAAAAGTACGATGTATCGCCGTTTCCAGGTGAAGGACACCTCCCTAGAGACCTTGAACGGGGCAGTTTAGTACCTTTTTTTTTTTTTTTTGAGCGTGTAGAGGAATCCGATATCTTCTTCTTTTCTTTTTAATGTTAATTTATGCAATAACCCAAATAAAGACACCAAGCACGTGTGTCCTGAACAACACTTCTGCACCTGTGAAGCACAATCCAGGTCAACGAAGCCCATTTTTAATTGTGACAAGAGGAACGCGTATGTTTTACAACAGTATGTTTGCTTTGTTTTAACCTGAAGATTTAGGAAGAAAGACGGGGGGGGTTGAAATCGGAGCTTTGGTGAACGACGCTGTGTGACCCTTTTATCGCCAATCACGAGACACGTACGTTACCGATACCCTTACACCACTCGAGAAAAATATTTTCTTTCAGAATGCTCATTTCCTGATTCTCCGGACCAAGCCGAACACGTGGACACATCGTTCATGCCTGTGTCGCTGACGGTGTGGGAGTCAAGGGGGGGAGGGGCATGGGGATTGGGAGGCGTCCAAAATTTCCCATTTTTCATTTTCTGGACATCTCCGTTGAAAATTTTTTAAAAAAGATGCGTATATGCTAGGTCTACTCCCTAAGACGTACGTGAGGATACGTGATACGAGCACGTCATCCGAACGGCGTCCGAGCTGTGTCGCGCCCGTTTTTGTTCCCCATTCATTCTCTATGTACGTATTTATTCATTTATTCATTTTGTAAATATTTATACATTATGTAAATAGAATTCTTCGATTTTCGAAATCCATACTCAAACCTACATTTCGAACCGGTGCATGCAGTTTTAAATGTTCTATTTAAACGTCTACGTCGGTACGTTATTTAGATCCCTTGAGCGCTCCAATGGAAAGAATACTCATAAAGTGGACTAAATAAAATAATCATCATCTATTAATGAAACTTACGTATCGTCATCATTTTGTTATCTGGACCACATCTGTTGATGACTTGTTGGCTGGGAGAAACTAGTCCAGCCTGTGTGTGTTTATTGATTTAAAGCGTCCTTTCGATGATGGAATAAGTGTCAGCTGCTGCGTTAGCTTCGCCGCAAATTTGTCTTTTTTAGCAGCGGCCTTGGGCGGCGTTTAGTCACGGCCCGAGCTCTTTAATTGAGCCTCTAAGGGCTCGGCTGTCCCGTTCCACTAACTCTGCCTCACTCTAAGCCATGAAGGCATCCCCCTGAGGTGGCGGTTTCATTGGATTGCAGTATAAAGGTGCTGAGGGCTGAAATCCGACGCTTAGCCAAACACTGTGAGCTGCTCAATAACCGCTCCTCTGCAGCTGCTACATGGGATAAACACTTCTTCATTTCTGTGGGCGATCAATGGCTGGCTGAAGGGGTTTCCAAATCGTTACCATGGTGCAGAATGTAGGCGGAGTCTGCTTTAAAACATCCACATTGTGATGATAATCTGGTGGATTGCTGTAATTCTTCATCACGGCCTTCATTTTCAGACAAGATACCACTCATTAACGTACATTAACGCCAAGTCAAGAGTCTTACTCCTAGTACTTGGTGTAAGCCGTAAACGAGTGATGGAAGACTTGTGTTTTGTTGTAATGATAAAGCAGGGCTGGACAAATCATAAATATATTAGTTTGTAAGTAAAAGCTCCCATGTGCTGCCCGATCCTGTCTTTTTGGCCTAAACAATTCTGCTAGAACTTGATAGCTTATGGTTAATGGTAATATAATAACATGTGGCCAGCTAGCTAGCTAGTTAAGTGTATTAATACTGATTAAATGAAGCAAATTTAGTATACGATCGTATTGTTTATCACATCTACCTAAAGTTTTGACTATGATCTAAGGTGTACCGTCCCATCGTAGCAGGTAAATGATCTTATTCTAGTCTAGCTAGCGTCTTTCGGTCTTCTCGATACGTTTAACCTCGAGCATGGAGTAAGCAGGAGAGGTATTTGACAGCCTTAGGTCTTCTTCTCAAGCTTCAGTCAGCTCCGCTCATAAAGCGCCTGGAAATGAACACGGGCTGAACCCGATCACGGTGACACTCGGATGTCTTTCTCTTTTTATATCAGCCTTATTCTTTTAAC
Organism: Ictalurus furcatus; assembly: GCF_023375685.1. Lineage (NCBI taxonomy): Eukaryota > Metazoa > Chordata > Actinopteri > Siluriformes > Ictaluridae > Ictalurus > Ictalurus furcatus. The sequence goes on from NC_071270.1 coordinate 3,329,855, forward strand.
CCTCTTCTTTCCCTGTTATTGCTTTGATCATCTTTCATCCCAGTTTCCTAAGCCCACTCCTACTTAAATCGTGGCTGAGCTAACACTTAACCTATACCGCTTTTTTTTTTTCCGCAGGTTTATCGGTCTATTTTCACTTCTGACTGTTACAAGAAAGGAAAGTGAAAAATGATTATAATAGGTCCCTACTCTAAGAGGATGATGTTCTGCTTCAGTAGATTTTAAGCAAAACGGAGCCGCAGGACAGCAAATGATAAAAGTTAACTACATTGATTCTAGATGAGACCATCAGCGAAACAGTAAAGCTAATGGGATGTAGGAGTGCACACTGCTCATTTCCACTGAATTAGCATGAATCAATGGGCTATCACCATCATACTGCAGTCCACCTTCTTTAGCTCGGTTTGCCTTCAAGGTACTCGGCAAAGAAAACGTCTGCTTTAATATGCGATCGGATGGCTTTGTAGTACTGGAGGTTTACCTCTTAATGGGGGGCCAAAGTCAGCCAAGCGTTGCGTTGGATTGCTCCATCAAGAACTGTTAGCTTGACAAATATTAAGCAATGATCTTTGAAGTAAGACATTTACTAACAATAGTAGGCACCCCACCACCACCACCACCAAAAGAAACGTTTCTTTTTTAATTAATTCCTCCATCACTCTTTGTTATACGTGCATATAGACATCCAGGAACAGTGCTGATGATCAGTGGTATAAGGCATGGACAATAGGGTGAGAATGAGGTCATGAGTGCCTGAGGTGACTGAGATGAGGTACCTCTGCAGGGTTCCTGGGCTTAATTTCCACAATAGAGTGAGGAGCTTAGCAATCTGGGATAGCCTCAGAGGAACGCCACTAACCCTCAGAATTTAGTGGAGCCAGTTGAGATGGTTTGGGCACCTTACATAGATGTCCCCTGGTCAGATTCTAATAGAGCTGTATCAGACACATCCTACTGGAAGGAGACCCCTGGGCAGACTCAGGACTCGCTGGACAGCTTATATCTTACAGTTGTCTCAATGTCTGGGGATTGAAGAGGAGCTTTCAGGGATGACCAGTCAGGGATGACCATTTCAGGTAGTTTCCACGGCAACCCCCGCAGCAGGAAAATCGGAAGGGAAATGAATGACTGGGTTATACATTTGCATCCGCTGTATGTGGATATAATGACGTTTAATGTTAGTTAACGAGCAGGTTATGACTCATGGAAAAACCTCCTTGTTTTTCAGGCTATCCACGCTACGACGTAGTGGGTGATCACAGCAAAGGCGAGTACCACCTTCTGATCCAGAGGACAGAGCTCGCTGATGACGGAAGCTTTGAGTGTCAAGGCATCCAGGCTGGCATCAGGTCTCGACCTGCTCGCCTCACTGTCCTAGGTCAGTATGATCACTAATACGGTGAAGTTTTTTGTCGGGATGTTTAGGTTTATCGTTTATGGAAGGAGTCTCCAGTGTCAGTGCTTTGTAAGAGTCTCAGAGCTGTCCGGTTAAGGTTTTCGAACATGGGGAACGTCTTCTGACATGCCGAATTATTGTATTATTAACTTCTAGGGAGGGAAGATGATTTTGACCTGCTCTTGTAGAAAAGGTCACAGTTTGCAATAGAATTGCCTGGTACTTATGTGTTCCGGCACCTAAAGTTGAGAAAAATAAATGATCTTAAAGACCAATTTTTTATTTATTAATTTTTTTGGTCCTCATTGCAAAGCAGGTGCTAAGTAATCCGGAATCAGATACGCGTGGAACCTTCTTAAATCGGGGCTAATCAGCTGTAGTAAAAGACCTCAGATATGTTTTCAATCTCCTGTGATTATCAATCAATGAGATTCCGATGTAAATGTCCACCTCCAGGCAGGCAAAACGAGGCCTAATTATCATTATCGATCTCTCCTGCTTGTTAAAGCCATGATGGATTCCAGGGGTATCAGTTCATTATTCTGGATCATGAGCACCAAAGCTACAGCCGAGCAATCCGAAGCCGCTTACTTAGAGGGAAGTGAAGATGTTGGCGATTCCAGGTCCATTAAAATGATTCATTATAGATGAGAGGGCAACCATTTGTTTTTATTCTTAACTTTCTTATGTTTTATTTATTTTTTTCACTGGTCCATTGGCAGGAGAGACAAATCATCGGGTCCTCCGCGGGCATAGCCATTAGCTTGATATTTAATCCCACACAGACTTCTGGGAAGTTGAATACAAAGCTGTGAGCCAAGTCCTCACTGAGGTAACGTAGTTAATCTATCGCTCGTGTCATGATCCAGTGTAGTCTGTCACTTCATTCCCACCGAGGACAGCGAAGCATGACCGCAACTAGAGCAGTCACTTTGTCTTTCTTCTCCCTGACAAGTAAAGCTTAGAATTTGTAGCCCCTGGTTGGATCCTTACAGGGGAAGGCCAATTCTATAGTCTTATACCCGGTCTCCACTAGGGATCACGCAAACTCCAATCCTAGGGCTTCCTCTTCTGTCATCCTAGAGCTTGATATTTAGCTAAATAATTCAATGAGGCCTGTTGGCGTTTTGTGGAAATCCAGTAGACCATCTCTGTAGATAATCCATGGCTGATCTCAGAGTGTTTAATGCTGTCATGTAAATCCGAGCGAGGTTTAGCTTCCCCACTTAAGTGCGATATGACTCCTGAACCTCCAGGCAAGAGCTGACTTGAGTAATCATGTAAGCTTGGCTACTGAATAAGTTTTCCAAGCAGGGACACCTGAGGCTATTTAGATCCCAAGCAAATCCTTTTAGCTTCCATACAAACCTTGCAGAGAAAACATTTGCTCTTCAAAGGGGCATCAGAATGGTGGCAGATTTTTGGACTGTATTATTGGACTCTATAAAAAAAAAAAAATCAATTCCATTCTGATCTGGACTTGACAGACTGTCAAGTCTGTGTGAACGCTACCTAAAAAAACTCTAACTCTGGTGGTAAAAATTTGTCTTAGGGTCTTGTTTAACAAGATGTGGTACTCTGTCCAAATCAGTCGTAATGACAGGAAACGTCAATTCTTTTTGGCCTTTTAAAGCAAATGAGTTATTTGCTTTTCTTGCTTCTTTTCCTTGTCTTTCTGAGATAATGACCGAGTTGAGCTGGGGCGCTAGCTTTGGGAAAGACTGTCAGCAAGCAAACTTTTTTATTTATTTTTTTCTTCCATTTTTAGGTGAGCGGCAAGCCAATATTTGCAGCCCTCACCAAACAATCCTCTCACTCCTCGCCTCCTGTCTGCCTTCTGTTAATATCAGACTGAACATTGCCTCCTCTGTGGTAGATTGATCTAGATAAAAAGCAAACAACGACAGGCTGAAAAGAAAATTGGAGTAGTTCGAACCCCAGGCCTGGATATTGTACTCCTTCTCCTATTTTTCTTTTGTTAAAGAGCCTTTTGTGATGTAAATGCGAGCTTGAGGTGATCTAACTACCCATTCGCAAACACCATTAAACTTTCATTTCCATAAATCGCCACAGAGTTTGGAACAGCTGGTCCTCATTTCTCAAATGCCACACTTTGTTGGCCGGGGCGGCGATGCAGCGGGCGCATCTGCAGCTCCGCTCGTTTTCCACTGACAGCTCCGAGCGTGTAGATTGCCCCATCACGCTGACAGCTATCCTCTAAGATGTACTTTGCTTCCCGCTCCTTGAAAACCCCAAACTTCATATGCGCCAACATCCTGGAATCGCAGTCCCGGAATCACCAAATTTGCCTTTGAAGATCATAAAATCTCAGTGTATAATGGTGTTATGGCATTTGAGGTTGAGAATGAGCTGTAGGAACGGGAGGAGAGGAGGGTGAGCTGTCATACTCTGTCATACACTCTCCTCTGCTATTCCTGTTGTGAAACTGTCACTGTGAGTTGAGAACGGGAAGGAACTCGTTGAGGAGTGAAGAATGTAGACTCGGAGCTGAAAGCATAGTGCCTTGCTTTGGATGTTTTTCTGCTTCTCCACTGGGTAATTTCTGCTTCTTATATAGGTTTGTATATGGCTATGCTTCTAAACAACTCGGAGGCGGAGTCATTCCTACAATGGAGTCTCTGAGTCCACTACTACGTATAATAGCTTTTTTGTTTGTTTGTTTTTAGCTATTTGGGGAATGAAAAAAAAAAACCCTGAGTACTCTATTTATTAGTTATTATCCTGAGTTTATATCCATCCATCCTTCCATCCATCCATCTTCTACTGCTTACTCCTTGTTCAGGGTCGCGGGGGAACCTGGAGCCTATCCCAGGGAGCATCAGGCACATGGCAGGGTATACCCTGGACAGGGTGCCAGTCCATCGCAGGGCACAATCACATACACACTCACACACCCATTCATACACTACGGACACTTTAGACACGCCAATCAGCCTCTGAGTTTAACAGCAGTAGTCTAACAGCAGTTCCCAGGTGGATAGACTTAAAGTTAATTGTTGTGCTAACTCAATTGAGTTTAAACAATTTTTCTAGTATATACATATATATATATATATATATTAGATTTAGTATCTAGGTTATAGATGCGTTGCCACAATTGTTTTCAAAGCCTCCATAGTGTTCTATAGAGAAACCCGAACATTTAATAGTTCCCACAGAGCTACAAACCAGAACCATTAGGACTCGATAAAGAGACCTTTATTTCTAAGAATGTAGACTCCAAGGTCCCAAGGTTCGACGTGTTGAGCGTTCCGAGATGCCTTTCCGCTCGCCGAGCGTCTACAGAGCGGTTCATCGAGTTAGCGGAACCTCCCTGTGTTCTCATTCTCCTCAACGAGGCGTTTTCACCCACAGAACTGCTGCACATTAGATTTAATAGTCCCCCCCCCCCCAGCATAATTCTGTGTGAACTCTAGAGACTTGTTGTGTGTGAAAATTGTTTGACGCGAACTATATCTGGAGCTCCTGTACTGTATGTGCATGATTTTATGCGTTGTACTGCTGCCACGTGATTGGCTGATTGAGTAAAATGCATGAATGATCAGGTATATGTGTGTATTTACCGACTGGGACTTAATGACATCAAATGTAAATAAAAATGTGCTTTTTTCTGTGTTCAATGGAATTATAGTTTGTTCACCAGACTATGCCACAGATATTCACAGGCATTTAGTGTAGATAATGTCTTTAAGTCACACAGCGAACACAACACTGTGAAGTCTCACACACACACACATACACACACATACCCAAGGACACCTCTGAACACTGGTACTGAGCCTCTCAGTTGAGCTTTGTGACAGGAGGATTGGTACACAATGCTTTTCATCACGAGCAAATAATCTGGAATGGGATGACAAACATTGTTTTGTGTAGCGTCGAACAAGTCGGCGCTGCAAGGCCGAGTGCACGTCGTGTTTGTAAAGGTTGTGCGAGCTGTTGAGCGAATAGGACGTGAAGGACGATGTTTTCCGGCCATAAAACGTCCATACAAACCTAACACGCGTCTTTATTCCCGGACCACGTTAATGTTAAAAGAACTGCAGACAGGAGATTGAATGGAATTATTCTATTTCATGCGTTAATAATTTACAGTACATCTACGGAATTTGGCAGACGCGCTCATCCAGGACGATTTACACTTATCTCATTTATACAGTTGAGCAGTTGAGGGTTAAGGGCCTTGCTCAACAGCCCCGCGGTGGCAGCTTGGTGGTGCTGGGATTTGAACTCATGACCTTCTGACCAGAAGTCCAACGTCTTAACCATGAGCCACCACTTAACCTATATATACCGCTATCGCTCTCAGCTGCAAGAAGAGGAATAAAATACCTATTAAAATGTTTTACATAATCAATACAGACCGTGCTCTATCTATTTTACCACGTTACTGGTTTTATTCTTGTCCAGCACTACCTCTTTCCACCATTTCCTACCTCGCATCATCGGGTCGTATCCATTACGCATATTTATCTACAATCATAATAGCATCACTGGGTTGTAGACATGTCCAAGTAGGTGATTCTTTTGTTTTGCGTACATTCTTAATGAATTTGTTTTGCCACCTTAAGCATGTCGCGTTCCTCAACGACAGCATTTAAATACAGTACCGTGCAAAAGCAGTCGTCGGTCATTTACTACTTTAACCAGCGCTGTCTCGGTGCTATGATGAGGCCTAAATCCTGACTGATACATTTCATGAATGTTGTTCCTATGCTGGTACGAGCATAGCTGCTGTGCTACAACCTTTTCTAAGAACTTGGAGATAAAGAGGGGATTTGATTTTGGCCTATAGCTGGATAATCGACAAATCTGTTTAAAGAAACATGTAGGTAAGGGATCTAGTATACAAGTTGATACTAGAAAAATGTTTGTAAAGAAAGCAGCATATTACTGTTAGAGTCAGAGACGACTTTTCAGAAAGAAAAACAACAACACTATGAAGGCTGCCGGCTTTCGCTGCAGAAATAAGAAGCGAGTGCGACAGTCAAAGACTCCAGAAGAACCGAGGCTGGTTCTGCAAGATGCTCAATAACACTTACAGCTCATTTCCTTTCATTATTTCTGAAGGCATGTTTGCTCTACATCGTTTTGTTTTGTTTTTTTGCATGTGCCTAAGACTTTTGCACAGCACCGTATGTTACCCCAAAAACACACACCTTTGCATATCTGGTTCTATCGCTGAGGCTTTCGTGTAGACGGCGTGTAACCCGATCTCGTTACCGCTTGCAGATCATTTGGCTGGAAGAGGAGGCTAATTACTGACGCTTACGTGCATCCGAACGTGATTAATCCCTCTCCGCCAGCTCCTCCTCTTAGAGAACGCATCTCCCGATCAGAGAGCAGCTGCAGGTACATTAGAAAATGGGTCACGTTCCCCCTGACGCCGCCTCCTCTCTGTCTTTTTTTTTTCTTTTTCTTTTTTTACAATGTGAAATTGCTCCATTTTTCTCTTTCCTTCCTTCTTTCACCTCACCTCCGCAGACCGATCAAGTCCGGGAAACGTCCCAAGGGCCACGTGTATCAAGAGGTCAGCGAGAAAAGTAATTTGGTGCCAAGCAGCCGGGCTTGTGTTGGTCGAGTGTTTCTGCTGCTGCGAGCGCCAATTAAACCGGGCCGATTCATTCAGTCCACTCGCCCACTCGGGAGAAATCTATCGACCGGCCGTGTTAAACCGTCAATTACGAGCCATTACGCCGAGGAATATTTGCAAACATGACCATACTAATAATGGTTGAGATGAGGAAGACACTGTTAGGCGACAGTTAGGAGTTGTTGTTGTTGTTTTTTGATGAAGTGAGTTGTCTTGGGTAATCGTTTCATACAATGTCCTAGATGTTCCTCGAACCTGAAGAACGATTGCACATGAGCGGCGAGTCGATACACCGTAGAGGTATTGTTTCGCTTTCGTTTATCACGCAGCGCTCTTGCGCACTTCATCCCGATTGGTCAGAAGGTGTTGGTTCATTTTTGTAGAACGGCAGCTCTGACGGTCAAATCACAGCGCTCGTTCTGATACGCTAACGTTTCTATAGTAACAAGCGGCTCAAGAAACTCGTCGATGTTGTGACGATTAAATTCAAGAGCGAACGGTGAAAGAGCGACCGTTTCTAGCTGCTATAAGTTATTTGCAGTATTAAATGTAACTATAAAGAGATAAAAATAACAATCTGACATTACAATGTGGTAAACTGCTGCGGTATATGAGGAATAAAACGCTCCGGTACGTGCTACAGGGCGGTTTCGGTCACTCCGCTTCATCTCGCTACCCCGTCGTTGATTATTTTCCCGTAACAGCATGCCCCCAAGTGTTCGAATCCTTACTTAACGGTAAAGATTGTCGCTTGCGTATTCGTCTCGCAGCTCGCCACGCTCGATCATTTTTCCTCCCCGGCAAGAATGACTGCTTTCTATGCGAGCGCCATATTTACGACGTTCCGACGCGAGAGCTGCTCGCTCACTTTCAGAAGTGTGCGACTCCCCGAGCTAGAGGAGCCGACTTGATTGGTTCTGTTGAGGTAATTCCGGATAATATATCACCCCCACCCCCCCCCCCCCCCGAGCGTTCCTCAAAGATGAGTCAAGGCCAAACCTGACAAGCCTCTGAGATATATGAATTTCTCGGAATGCCAGTCGACGTAAACGACTCACTCTCACTGCTTTTCCGAGCTTCACTCGACTTGTCATTTTCTAGAAAACACGTGGAAGTTAATATTTACTGTGGCTTTAACTAGAAGTCAGAGGTGTCTGTTCGGGAACTCGGTTCCCCCGACTCCTTCTTCCTAGTGCTCCCTTTTGCCTCCTTCACTCATTCACACCTCTCTCTCTCTATCTCGCTCTCTCTTTCCTGTCTCTCTGGAGTAGTCAGGGTGTGCCACCTGCTTGCTGCCTTTGATTTCGACTTGCCCCAGATATGCTCTCTAATGAGCAGCGTGCTCAATCAATAATTCAGCCGAGTGGGAATGGAAAGCAGAGTGATCAGAGGTGTTTAAAGAGAGGGTCGCAATCAGTGCTATTCAGGACCACCAGGTTGGGTTTTTATTTCCCCCCTCCGTGCTCATCGCTCCAAATGCTTTATTCTGTTTTGAGCTGATGTTGGGCTTTTCTTTTCTATTTTTACGGCCAGACACTACCGCTAGAAATAATGATGATTTGGCTCCAAAATATGATACGATACAAGAATATCAGAGATTAATGATGGGAGAAGATTTACCAATTTGACCCTGTTCACCTGTAGTGTCTTGCCGAGACCATGAGATAACGATGAAGGTACGACGAGATCATGACGCCCTATCCATCCTCTCACCGCGAATCTCATGCGTTATTCATTTTATTCTCCAGTTCCTCCTGAGGACCCCGTGATCATCGGAGCGCCCGTGGTGAGTCTGAGAGCCGGTGACCCGCTTAACCTGACGTGCCACGCCGACAACGCCAAGCCGGCAGCCTCCATCATCTGGATCCGTAACGGAGAGGTGCTCAACGGTGCCATGTACTCCAAGGTATCAGCTGCATCCGCTCTGCATTTAAATCACGGAGTAAAGAGAGGCGCGGTGGGCAAAAACGCCGCCGCTTCCTGAGCCTCACGACCGTTCCAAAGCCGCCGTGCAATCGTCCGCAATTTCACCAGCAATACTGCGTGTGAGGCCGTGCGCGCTGATATTTAGTGAAAGAAACCATCACGTGCTGTTGATTGAACAAAAGGAAATGCGTAATCTTTAACAAGGTGAAGTTTTCCACGCAGGAACGGTTTAAGGAAGGAGTCTCCAGTGTCAGCGCTTTCGTAACTGAAGTAACGCTGTAACTGGAAGTCTTCAGGATCTTAGCTGTAACTATAAACGGATAAAAAGCCGAGTAAAAGGTGCAATGTTGTTCATTAATAAATAAACAGTTGTATTTGCTGTGGTGCAAGAGGAATAAAACAGTTCAGGACATGCTGTTATAGGAAAATAATCAACTCTCTGCATGGTAACAGTGACTCCGCTTCATCGCACCGCCTCAGCCTGGATTATTTTACTAGAACAGCACGACACCGAGGGTTTTATTGCTTTTATTCCTTACGTAACATGCCGGATCGCGTCACGCTGCAGTGAAGCATTATTATTTCACGAAGGCACCGTCTCTTTGTCCTCGGAAAAGGTTAGCCGTGTCAATTTAATGACAAGTGAGAAGTATTTTTCATTTAATCCTTTTTCGAAAGTATTTTTTCATTTAATGACTGGCTGAAGCCTCAGTGTCTCGATTTAAACACAACAAAAAGGCAAGACATTCCATGGCTCTTAATTATAGATGGGTTTCTGGGCAGTTTGCTCGATTTTATATTGTCTGGGTGGAAAAGGGATGCTCTCTGTCTCTCTCGCTTTCTCTCTCTCTCTCTCTCTTGCTTTCTCTCTCTCTCACTTTCTCTCTCTCTCGCTTTCTCTCCCTCTCTCTCTCGATTTCTCTCTCTCTCTCGCTCTCTCTCTCTCGATTTCTCTCTCTCTCTCGCTTTCTCGCTCTCTCTCTCTCGCTTTCTCTCTCTCGCTCGCTTTCTCTCTCTCTCTCTCTCTCGATTTCTCTCTGTCTCTCTCGCTTTCTCGCTGTCTCTCTCGCTTTCTCTCTCTCGCTCGCTTTCTCTCTCTCTGTCTCTCGATTTTTCTCTGTCTCTCTCGCTTTCTCGCTCTCTCTCTCTCGCTTTCTCTCTCTCGCTTGCTTTCTCTCTCTCTCTCTCGCTTTCTCTCTCTCTCTCGATTTCTCTGTCTCTCTCGCTTTCTCGCTCTCTCTCTCGCTTTCTCTCTCTCGCTCGCTTTCTCTCTCTCTCGATTTCTCTGTCTCTCTCGCTTTCTCGCTCTCTCTCGCTTTCTCTCTCTCTCTCACTTTTTTTCTCTCTCTCGCTTTCTCTCTCTCTTGCTTTCTCTCTCTCGCTTTCTCTCTCTCTCTCTCTCTCTCGATTTCTCTCTGTCTCTCTCGCTTTCTCGCTCTCTCTCTCGCTTTCTCTCTCTCGCTCGCTTTCTCTCTCTCTCTCTCTCTCGATTTCTCTCTGTCTCTCTCGCTTTCTCGCTCTCTCTCGCTTTCTCTCTCTCTCTCACTTTTTTTCTCTCTCTCGCTTTCTCTCTCTCTCTCTTGCTTTCTCTCTCTCGCTTTCTCTCTCTCTCTCGCTTTCTCTCTCTCTCCACTTTCTCTCTCTCTCACTTTCTCTCTCTCTCGCTTTCTCTCTCTCTCTCACTTTCTCTCTCTCTCTCGTGCTTTCTCTCTCTTGCTTTCTCTAATTTATTTTATTCACCTATTTATTTATCTACCTATCTATCTATCTATCTATCTACCTATCTATATATATATATATATATATATATATATATATATATTTATTTATTTATTACTTTCCTTTTAGGGTCATTTGAAATGACTCTGTGGGACCCTCTCTCTCTCTCTCTCTCTCTCTCTCTCTCTCTCCCTCTCTCTCTCCCTCCCTTCCGAAGCACACTGGAGAACATCGACTATATGCTCACTCCAAATTCAGATTCTAATCGTTGGTCGTTCTCGTTCCTAGTTACGAGTTTAGTTACTGTAGTAGAAACATCACTACTTTCCGGTCCGGCCCGTATTTGCAAAACGTCTCCTGAAGGAGAGCGCCGTGATATGGAAAAGGCCAGCAAGAGAAATTAACCGCAATGTGCAAATCAAAAGTGGCCAACGGAGAGAAAATAGCTAATGATCGAAGTGCGAACGAATGAATGATCGAACGAGCGAAAGTAAGAACAAAGAAATTACTAAGCTTATACAGCCAATAAATGCCAAGATAAGATAAAATGAAATGAATGAATGAACGGCAACCGTGGCAAAGCTTATAAATCAAATAATTCCCAAGAAAAGTAATCAATTAACCGTTTGATTGATTGATTGATTGATGGCAGCCATGACTAAACTTCAAGAAAACCTAAACAAATGATTGAATGAATGAATGAATGAATGAATAAATGATGACGATGGCCAAGATTATGAATCAAATAATTGCCCAGAAAAAGGAAATGAATGAATGAATGACAGCAATGGCCAAAGTACCCCGAAAACAGAGAGACAGATAAGTAACATGCAGAACAATAATAAGAGTTTCTTTATAATTAATGGTGGCTGAGTGTTGTGAGAATTGTTACACGGCTGCTCCGTTTAAATCAGTGAAAACAAGAAAACTAAAATAATTCATTGATTTTAGTTGCCATCCTTCACATTTTTGCCCTGTCCTTCTATCCTTGCCTTGTATTTCTTTAGGGAACTCTTTCTTCTTCTTCTTTCATGTGAGCCTGAACACTCGGGCGGTTTCGCTGTAAGCACTCTGAGGAGAAATGAACTATGACGATAGCATCTCTTTTGTCCTTTTAAGAAGACACCATGGTGATTTAAATCCCGGGCTATTTGTTAATGTCAGTGGCGTTACACATATCAGACCGAACTCATCTCTCCTCCCTAATGTGCTCTTACGGAGTTCGTTCGAAAACTTTATGCAATATTCGAAACAGAGTTCATGAAAAGAACTTTTCAAGTTTATTATGTGAAGTAGTACTGACTGTGGGAGATGAGCGAGTATCGGAATTCGTCTTTATCGTCTCCTGATCACGTCTCATGTGATGAGTGAGTGAGTGAGAGTCTCAAGCACCGTGTTTACGCCCCTGACGAAAAGGCTAACACGTTGGTTAACGTGGATAACAGAGTCTAGCTAGCATCTTTTCATTTTCACTATATGGGTGACTGTGTTGTGTCAGCATCAGAGTTTTAGAGCAGGTTCTGTTACTATTTCTCTCACTAATTTTTCCCTATACTTTTGTGTTCCTGATTCACAGAAGGTTATCCAGTGTCTGTTCAAGCTAACTCAGTGTTCAAGCTAACTCAGTGTTCAAGCTAACTCAGCGTTCAAGCTAACTCAGCGTTCAAGCTAACTCAGCGTTCAAGCTAACTCCGTGTTCAAGCTAACTCAGTGTTCAAGCTAACTCAGCGTTCAAGCTAACTCAGCGTTTAAGCTAACTCAGCGTTCAAGCTAACTCAGCGTTTAAGCTAACTCAATGTTTAAGCTAACTCAGCGTTCAAGCTAACTCAGCGTTCAAGCTAACTCAGCGTTCAAGCTAACTCAGCGTTTAAGCTAATTCAACGTTTAAGCTAACTCAGCGTTTAAGCTAACTCAACGTTTAAGCTAACTCAGTGTTCAAGCTAACTCAGTGTTCAAGCTAACTCAGCGTTTAAGCTAACTCAGTGTTCAAGCTAACTCAGCGTTCAAGCTAACTCAGCGTTTAAGCTAACTCAGCGTTTAAGCTAACTCAGCGTTCAAGCTAACTCAGCGTTCAAGCTAACTCAGCGTTCAAGCTAACTCAGCGTTTAAGCTAACTCAGCGTTCAAGCTAACTCCGCGTTCAAGCTAACCCAGCGTTTAAGCTAACTCAGCGTTCAAGCTAACTCAGCGTTCAAGCTAACTCAGTGTTCAAGCTAACTCAGTGTTCAAGCTAACTCAGTGTTCAAGCTAACTCCGTGTTCAAGCTAACTCAGCGTTCAAGCTAACTCAGTGTTCAAGCTAACTCAGCGTTTAAGCTAACTCAGCGTTCAAGCTAACTCAGCGTTTAAGCTAACTCAGCGTTCAAGCTAACTCAGCGTTTAAGCTAACTCAGCGTTCAAGCTAACTCCGCGTTCAAGCTAACCCAGCGTTTAAGCTAACTCAGCGTTCAAGCTAACTCAGTGTTCAAGCTAACTCAGTGTTCAAGCTAACTCAGTGTTCAAGCTAACTCAACGTTTAAGCTAACTCAGCGTTCAAGCTAACTCAGTGTTCAAGCTAACTCAGTGTTCAAGCTAACTCAGCGTTTAAGCTAACCGCGCAAGCTAACACTCAATATATTATTATTATTATTATTATAGCCGACAGGGCGCTATTCGAGTTTATCAAATGTTTACAAAGAACTTACAAAGAATTCAAAGCAGAGTTGCAATGATTTAATTATATGAATTTATAATGTGATTTGGGATTGTATCTGTCTGTCTGTCTGTCTTTCTTTCTCTCTTTCTTTCTTTTGTTCTCTATCTTTCTTTTTTTCTTGACAACTCTATCTAGTTCTAATTAACAACTTTATTTCTGTCTTTCTTTTTTTGTCTTGACACGACTATGCCTACTTCTAATTAACAACTTCTTTCTTTCCTTCTGTCTGTCTTTCATTGTCTTTCTTTCTTGACACAACTATATCTAGTTCTAATGAACGATTTCTTCTTTTCTTTCTTTCTGTCTTTCTTTCTTTCTTGACACAACTATATCTAGTTCTAATTAACGATTTCTTTCTTTCTTTCTTTCTTTCTTTCTTTCTTCCTTGACACAACTATATCTAGTTCTAATTAACGATTTCTTTCTTTCTTTCTTTCTTTCTTTCTTTCTTCCTTGACACAACTATATCTAGTTCTAATTAACGATTTCTTTCTTTCTTTCTTTCTTTCTTTCTTCCTTAACACAACTATATCTAGTTCTAATTAACAATTTCTTATTTTCTTTCTTTCTTTCTTTCTTTCTTTCTTTCTTTCTTTGTCTTTCTTTCTTGACACAATTATATCTAGTTCTAATTAACAATTTCTTCTTTTCTTTCTTTCTTTCTTTCTTTCTTCCTTAACACAACTATATCTAGGTCTAATTAACAATTTCTTATTTTCTTTCTTTCTTTCTTTCTTTCTTTCTTTCTGTCTGTCTTTCTTTCTTGACACAACTATATCTAGTTCTAATGAACAATTTCTTATTTTCTTTCTTTCTTTCTTTCTTTCTGTCTTTCTTTCTTGACACAACTATATCTAGTTCTAATGAACAATTTCTTATTTTCTTTCTTTCTTTCTTTCTTTCTGTCTTTCTTTCTTGACACAACTATATCTAGTTCTAATGAACAATTTCTTATTTTCTTTCTTTCTTTCTATCTTTCTTTCTTCCTTAACACAACTATATCTAGTTCTAATTAACAATTTCTTTCTTTCTTTCTTTCTTTCTTTCTTTCTTTCTTCCTTAACACAACTATATCTAGTTCTAATGAACAATTCTTTTCGGTTCTTTCTGTCCGTCTCTGTGGTCCGTGGTCCACGTCCGTGGTTCACGTCTGTCATTCACGTCGATCCGTTGCTGTCGTATTCGTCCGTAGACGCTGTTGCGTGACGGCCACAGAGAGAGCACGGTCAGCACCCTCTACGTCTCGGCGTCCAACATCGAGAGCGGCCAGCGCATCACCTGCCGAGCGTCCAACAAAGCCGCGCCCAACGGCAAAGAGGCCACGGTCACCATCGACATCCAGCGTGAGCCTGAAATTACTTACACACTGGAACAACAGCACAAACATCTGGCTTCATTAACAAATAATTCAATACCGCTCCGTTGTGCCATGTCATGTGTGTGTTTTTTTCCACATTTGACTGTTTTATACCAGATAGTTTGTTATTACCCAGACCGTTGACAGACACGTCAAAGAGTGTGTATTTGCATTTATATAACCTCAACTGTCACTACTCATTCATCTGGGGAAAGAAAAACAACAACAAAAAAAACAAAAACAGATGCAAATATGACCGATTCTATTAGAAAACTTATGATGTGAACAGTTCATATCTGACAAGAGGCATTTTCCTGAGTGTGTTTCAATCCTCGGAGATATTTAGCATGACTAATGCTGCAGTGTGAACCGGGGTGTAAGACGGCGTTTTACTTTTGACAGCTGCATTGTTCCTGGGTTTAAACTCCGCTTCACTCTTTTTCACAGAACTACTAAAAAGTGCTGTGTTTATTTGTAAAAAAAATTTTTATGGCGTAGTCATGCAAAACAGTGCTGAATTTTTCCCTCCGAGCCAAGTCCCCCCCCTCCCCTCCCCTCCCCCCTTTAATCGGTCTTTAATTGACGGAAACGTATTCCGTTATGGGCATGTTGCTGTGGTGGAAGAGGAAACAAACACTTCAGAACGTTCTGTTATTGGAAAATAATCAGCTTCTTCTTCGTCACACCAGCGTGCCGTCGATGATTATCCTATAACAGCAGGACATGCGGCACTTTATTCCAGTCTCCCAACAGTTCCTGCTAATGGACTTCTTCACGCCGGTACGGTATGAGCCATCGGCGCGTTAAATCGTTCGGAAAAGTCTGCCCACGACAGCTTGGGTAATTAGCTCAGGAGTTCTAACACTTCACGTACAAGACCGCTTTATACCGTCTGCTTTATTTGTCCCCGAAAGCGAGCAGAAAGAACACATCGATTAAAAAAAAAAAAAAAAAAAAGGAAAAATAAATAAATAAATAAATAAATAAATAAATAAATAAATAAATAAAAGCCTGGCCGTTAAATGCGTCCCGTCTTCACGTAAAATGTGGACGGCGTTTGCATAATCGCCCTGTTATTTTCAGCAAGCGCTCCCTTTAATCATGTGCAGTTAAAAATAAATAAATATATAAATAATTTTAAAAAAAATGTAAAAATAAATAAATCAAAAAAGTTTTCGAATTCAGCAATTAGCAGGCGAGCCACAAGTCACGGAAATCATAACGCGAAGTCACGCGCATTAAATGGAAAAATTTATTATCGAGCCTTTTTAAAAGCATTCCGTTTTGTTTCTGTGTGTGTGTGTGTGTGTGTGTGTGTGTGTGTGTGTGCATCATTTGTTTTGGGTTTGTTCTTTTATCTACAAAGCGCATTCCTGATTAATGTTTCGTTAGCGAGAGCTGCCCTTGCAGTGTTGGGCTCGCTGTGTGTGTGTGTGTGTGTGTGTGTGAAGCTGATTATTTCCTCCGTCTCTCGCAGACCTTCCTCTGGTGAACCTCTCTGCGGAGCCGCAGCCCATTCTGGAAGGGAATCCGGTCAGGTTTCACTGCTCGGCCAAGGCCAACCCGCCTGTCACTCAGTACAGGTGAGAGCGCACCGGACATCTCCCGGCGGTTTCGACGCTGTTGGCCCGTGGTTTTGTGGCCAGGCCGCTCTGAACGTGTTGCTAGACCTGAATTACGAGATCAGGTTTCGAGCAAACTCGACAGTGAACGTGTTGGAAAGTGGTAATGATTTACCAGCCGTGTATTCATTTTCCATACCGATTATCCTACAAATTGTCGCCAGGGAACTCTGGGTACAAGGCGGGGGAAAACCCTGGATGGGGTGCCGACACGTCGCAGGGCAGATCGCACACACTACTGACTACTAGGCTACAATGCATGTCTTTGATTTGGGGGAGAATACACAAGCTCCTTGTACAATGGGCGGAGGAAAGACTCGAACCTCCAACCCTGGAGGTACGAGGCAAACATGCTAACCGCTAAGCATCCCTTTTGACTTCTACTTGGGTAGTGGTGACGGGGGAGTGGTAGCTTAGCGGTTAAGGTTACTGATCAGAAGGTCTGTGGTTCAAGCCCCAGCGCTGCCAGGCTCTGGGTTCCTGATTGGATAGTTGGAGGTTCAAGCCCCAGCACTGCCAAGCTTCCACTGCTGGGCCCCTGGCACCCCTTGGTGCGAAGGACGCCGTATCGTGGCTGACCCTGCGCTCTGACCCCAACCTCATAACATGCTGGGATATGCGAAGAAAAGAACTTCACTGTGGTGTAATGTCATCTGTAAAGAGAGTTATGGCTGCTAAATACATCTGCCAAATAAAGAACTATAAACTGGATGAATGAGGGAATGAATGGGTTGTGTTGTGTAGCGCAGAATCGATGTAAACATCATGTATCCGTCATTCGACTCCCTCGCCCCGGAATCATTCACGTCCCGTTTAAACACCGCTTTAATAATATAATAAACCGACTCCCTCCGTTTAATTACGGCAGAGAGACGGGATAAATTATTGATGGCGGGAGGAACGCTTCTGGGACGTGGTGTGCACTTTTCCAAATGGATTTCGCGAGCGGAAAAAGTGAAAACAAGCGAGGAGGATGGATTCCATTCGATACCCGATGCGATATTCATGCGCTTACATAAATATTTGAATTACGGTGCGAGGCTCGGCGTCCTGCGTCGTCACGCCTCTCGTATGGGAAACTCTTCAGAATAAAACTGGGTGTTTATGGAGATTAGCGTTGAGTTCGCGTGATTATAGGGAAGCAGTGCAGTTCGCTAATAGTGCGTGATGCGTGATGCTCGGGTTTGCATGAGGGTTTTAGTGATGAGAACGGAAATGGATTCGGTTTCGGTGGAAGATGTTTGCGTTAGTCTGAGACAGACAGACAGAGAGAGAGACAGACGGAGAGGTGGCAGAGAGACAGACAGAGATGGAGAGGTGGCAGAGAGAGAGACAGAGACGGAGAGGTGGCAGAGAGAGAGACAGATAGAGAGACAGAGAGGGGGCAGAGAGGCAGACAGAGATGGAGGGGTGGCAGAGAGAGAGACAGAGACAGAGAGGGGGCAGAGAGGCAGACAGAGATGGAGGGGTGGCAGAGAGAGAGACAGAGACAGAGAGGGGGCAGAGAGGAAGACAGAGATGGATAGGTAGCAGTGAGACAGACAGATAGAGACACAGACAAAGAGATAGATAGAGAGACAGAGAGGGGCAGAGAGACAGAGAGGGGGCAGAGAGACAGACAGAGAGGGAGTAGAGAGACAGACAGATAGAGAGACAGAGAGGGGGTAAAGAGACAGACAGAGAGAGGGCAGAGAGACGAAGAGAGAGACAGATAGACAGAGAAACAGAGCGACAGACAGATAGAGGGACAGACAGATAGAGAGACAGAGAGGGGGCAGAGAGGCAGACAGAGATGGAGGGGTGGCAGAGAGACAGACAGATAGAGAGACAGAGAGGGGGCAGAGAGACAGACAGAGAGACAGACAGACAGAGAGACACAGACAAAGAGATAGATAGAGAGACAGAGAGGGGGCAGAGAGACAGACAGAGAGGGAGTAGAGAGACAGACAGATAGAGAGACAGAGAGGGGTTAAAGAGACAGACAGAGAGAGGGCAGAGAGATGAAGAGAGAGACAGATAGACAGAGAGACAGAGAGACAGACAGATAGAGGGACAGACAGACAGAGAGACAGATAGAGAGACAGAGAGGGGGCAGGGAGGCAGACAGAGATGGAGGGGTGGCAGAGAGACAGACAGATAAAGAGACAGAGAGGGGGCAGAGAGGCAGACAGAGAAAGACAGAGAGACAGACAGACAGAGAGACACAGACAAAAAGATAGATAGAGAGACAGAGAGGGGGTAAAGAGACAGACAGAGAGAGGGCAGAGAGACGAAGAGAGAGACAGATAGACAGAGAAACAGAGAGACAGACAGATAGAGGGGTGGCAGAGAGACAGACAGATAGAGAGACAGAGAGGGGGCAGAGAGACAGACAGAGAGACAGACAGACAGAGAGACACAGACAAAGAGATAGATAGAGAGACAGAGAGGGGGCAGAGAGACAGACAGAGAGGGAGTAGAGAGACAGACAGATAGAGAGACAGAGAGGGGTTAAAGAGACAGACAGAGAGAGGGCAGAGGGACGAAGAGAGAGACAGATAGACAGAGAGACAGAGAGACAGACAGATAGACGACAGACAGATAGAGAGACAGAGAGGGGGCAGAGAGGCAGACAGAGATGGAGGGGTGGCAGAGAGACAGACAGATAAAGAGACAGAGAGGGGACAGAGAGGCAGACAGAGAAAGACAGAGAGACAGACAGACAGAGAGACACAGACAAAAAGATAGATAGAGAGACAGAGAGGGGGCAGAGAGACAGACAGAGAGGGAGTAGAGAGACAGACAGATAGAGAGACAGAGAGGGGGTAAAGAGACAGATAGAGAGAGGGCAGAGAGATTAAGAGAGAGACAGATAGACAGAGAAACAGAGAGACAGACAGATAAAGGGACAGACAGACAGAGAAACAGACAGAGGCAGAGAGACAGACAGACAGAGAGACATATAGACAGAGAAACAGATTGACAGACAGGCAAAGAGTCAGACAGAGAGACAGACAAAGAGAGAGGCAGAGAGACAGACAGTCAGCAAGATGGACAGAGAGACAAACAGACAGACAGAGAGGCAGAGCGATCGAGACAGACAGAAAGACAGACAGGCAGAGAGACAGACGGGCCGCTCAGCTGTGTGTGAAATTGGGATGAAGTGCACAGAATTTCTTCCTCTCCAGCACAGAAAGTCGAGTCTCCCAGGTTTAACCTTGCTCTCAATCATAGCAGGAAAATGAAAGCTCTCCCCAACGACGCGTCCGGATTCAATACACACGGACAAAAGGTAGAATCCGAAGCAAATGGAGAGGATCAGTGAGCCGAGGTCCTAAACGCCCACGAGGGCAAAGTGGGAATGAATCTCCGCCACGCGGATGCACTCTGTTCCGTTTGGGTCAAAAAGTTATATTATTAAATATTATATAATAAGAAATAACAAGAAAAGAAATACATCAATAAGATTTCAAACGCAAAAAAAAAAATAACAATTACGTGGAAATATTATTCAATTAAAATATTACAGAAATATTATTGTTTAGTAATCAATAAAATAATAATAAAATTAATGTATTGAATAAAATAAATAATTTAAATAAAATAAAAAATTCATTTAAATAAAATAAAAATATTAATTTAATATTAATTTTAATAAAAAATTAATTTAAATAAAATATATATGTTTTTGTTTTAAATATTAAAGCAATAATTATATATATATATAAATAATTTTTTTTTAAAAGAAATTTTGTGTTAGATTATGTGTTTGCTTAATTCTCTGAGTATAAAATATATTTTCAACTTAAAAAAAAAAACAAAAGGTTTTTAAAAAGTGCTGGAGTTTGTACATCTCTGTCTGTTTAAAAAATAAATAAATAAATTTCCACCTGTGCGTCGGACTTCGGGCCACATTTTTGTATTTTCATCAATACTTTTAATGTTTAATTGTCTGTGACATTACGCTACACGGGTACGTTTTTTGTTTTGTATCTTGCTGAGCACAGCGCGTCGTAAACGTGTAAATGAGACTCGTTTCGTATCTCTCCGGTTTTCTCCGTTTGCTTTTTTCACCAAGCAGAATTTGTTGCGAGGTGAAATTCTTCGTCTCTTGTTTGTCACCTCAGAAGTGTCTAATGGAGGGGGGAAAAAAAATCAAAGCCTGACGCGAACAGGGTTTAACATGTGCCGTGGGTGGGCCTCTCGTCGCCTCGCCTCGCCTCGCGTCGGGCTTATTTTGGCATGTGGAGCCTCGGGGAGATAGCACGTGCCACCCAGCATGCCTCTTTCCCGCTACAGAATAAAAGCGACAGGGGGGCATCAGTCTCTAGCAGAGCACAATGATCTCTTCTCTTCTGCACTGTTGTCTGGTTTGAAGTTTCGCAGATATACGGATATCTTTTACACGGCGGAGCTGTGTTTACTCGCCACGTCTCTTCCCAGCAGGGCGCCCGTTGCTTTAGCGGACGCCGAAACGTAGCGCGCATACATAGCTTGTACCTAGAGCGACCCCTATTCGTCCGTCAGGAAGCGCGTTCCGTAACCGAGCCGTAACACCGACCAGAAGCGCGTTTAACATGTCAGACGCGCGTGTAATCCGCTTCCGACCGTTTTATTAAAATTTATTTTTGTCGTTCTTAGCATGGTTCGAAAAAAAAAAAAAGGGGGGTTTATAAGACTATCTTAAAGAGCTTGGGAGGAAATTGAATTTTGCCGAGGAGACGTGGAAGGAAAAAAAAAACCAAACACGGTCGCTCCTTTGATCTTCAAACGAAGGTCGTAATCCGCGCCTGATCTTCGTTCTCGTTTACGTGCGGCGGTACGTGACGCGTAATTGTACATGCAAATCTGCTCCCAATTTCCTTTCCCGATTTAGGCGCCGTCGATTGCCAGCTCATTATCCGGGTCTGGCTGAATCCGCTGGAGTTACACTGGAAGTGTTTTTACCGCTTGACATGTAATCTTACGGGACGCTAATACCCGTCTATAGAAAGTGTTTTTATTATTATTATTATTATTATTATTATTATTATTATTTCTTTCCCTACGAGCTCTAGTTCATCATGCAAAAAAATTCTAATAATAATAATACAAAAACTAGAATGTGCTGCATCAAGTGCTATTTTCTAGTCTTACCAGACTAGTGTTGGGAAATGGAAACGCGCTCACCGTAACGTTGGGAAATCGTAAATTCGCCACAGCCGTGCTGTCTAGGTGTGAGGAACGGCTTGATTCTCTCTCCCCCTGTCAATCACAGCGACACTAACCAATCGTGGGTGTCCGTGAGCTCGTGTATGCCGAAGAGGGCGGATAGCGCTTTCCTCGGAGTCTTACGCTGCGCTGTGATGCAGCGGTTTGAAAAGATGCGCTTGGTCGTATCCAGCACGTTCTGCCGTGTGAGTGTGGAGAGAGTTGGTGAGAATGTGATGAAATTATGGAGCAAAATTGATACAGTTACAGTTACAATTATATGATTGGTTATTATTATTATTATTATTATTATTATTATTCCTACCAGCACAACGATCCTTTCACGACGATCATCCGCATTATATTTGCAGTATTTTGCCACCTTCTGTGTTATCAGTCCCCTGGGTTTTTTGGGGGGGTTTTTTGGGGTTTGTTTGTTTGTTTGTTTGTTTTCGGGGGGTTGTATTAGATACAACTCCAGTAACTCATACACACTAAAAAAAACAATCTGGCAACCTCTGGCATGTGGGGTCATTTTAATAATCGAAATGGACCAGCCAGAAAAGTTGCATGTTTGAATACAAGGAACTTTCCAGACGTAAAACTATATATATATGAATATATATTGAATGTAACTTTTAAACTTAAGTCTCAGACTCCAATTCAGCCATTTTTGTTGGGATTCAATCTCACATCTGAGCCATCTGTTAGACCGTCATGTCACTCTGGAGCCCTTTCGTAGAGTCATCGAGACTAATAAGTCCTGTTGAAATAAGTCGTCCTTCCAAAAAGTATTTAAAAAAAAAAAAAAAAAAAAAAAAGAGGTCATTGTATATCAACTGCACAAAGGATAGCCGAGATCCCACTCGACTGATCGAAACTTGCAGGAGTAACGCACTTGGTTTCGCCTCGGAAATCACAAACGGCGGTCCGTCTGCCGACCTTTCGTTCCGTTTCCTTTCAAACGGAGCTCCGGCTCAGGCCGATGTCTTTTTTATTTATCTATTTATTTATTTATTTATTTAAATAATATCCCATCAAAGGGCGTGTGAATAGCTGTGACGGTGCTGGAGAATCTCATAATGTCTGCCCCATTATTCCGGGCGTGCTTTGTTGACGGGAAGAAAACGAAAAGGCCCGAATGGAGAGAGAGAGAGAGAGAGAGAGAGAGAGAGAGAGAAAAAAACAACAACAACGGGAAAATACTTACATTAGACACGTCGCTTTCAGATCTTCACAGAAGCCTGCGAATAAAAGACAAGCGGGGGAATGATGTGGGTGTGGGGGGTGGGGTGGGGCGGAGAAGCATCTTTTGATGTGTTCGTAAGAGTTTTTATTATTTTCGTCTCACAATAGATGGGCTAAAGGCGGCACCGTGATCCGGGACGCGGTTGGAGAGACGTACGAG
Organism: Ictalurus furcatus; assembly: GCF_023375685.1. Lineage (NCBI taxonomy): Eukaryota > Metazoa > Chordata > Actinopteri > Siluriformes > Ictaluridae > Ictalurus > Ictalurus furcatus. Next base: position 3,352,759 of record NC_071270.1, read on the forward strand.
GTGGCTGTGGATCACTCGTTCTTCACCGAGCCGGTTTCCTGTGAGGTCACCAACGCGCTCGGGAGCACCAACATCAGCCGCAACGTCGACGTCTACTGTGAGTTACGCGTTTACCGATACCGCTCCGTCAGACAATGGAACGTAGCGTTAAGGTTTACGTGACTCGTTGCTGTTACGTGTGCAGTCGGACCTCGTCTGGCAGCCGAACCGCAGTCCCTCCAGGTGGATTTGGGCTCGGACGCCGTCTTTAACTGCGCCTGGATGGGAAATCCCTCGCTCACCATCGTGTGGATGAAACGCGGCCACGGCGTGGTACGCACGACTCCGTCTCAACATCATGAAACAATTAAGCTTCATTAAACTTTAGCACTGTCACGAATAGGTGCCGTAACGCTTCTTAAAATGCCAATTAACAAGATTAGAAATATCACATATGCGCAATCCACACCCCCCTGACACCCACCCCTCCCCCTCCCCCTCCCCCTCCCCCTCGCCCACCCCCCCAGCATGTTCAGTATAATCACTTACTCCTTACCATGACGGATTCAGCAGCATGTGTGCCATATGTTAGCGGATCTCATCTCGCGCATTTGTTCTATTTCAGGGGACTCGGAGCATCTGCCCCTTTTTCATTTTGGTTATTAAGTAAGAACGAGAGAGATGTGTTAAAGGGACGGTGTTAAAGTTTACACATGCGTCTACTTTCCGTTCAGGTGCTTAGCAACGAGAACACGCTGACCCTGAGGGCCGTGAAACAGGAGGACGCCGGGAAATATGTCTGCCGGGCCGTGGTTCCTCGAGTCGGAGTCGGGGAGAAGGTGGTGACTCTTACCGTCAACGGTAAATAGATGTGATCTCTCTCTCTCTCTCTCTCTCTCTCTCTCTCGCAAGAAAGATGATGATGTGATTTGGAAAATCTGTGAACTAAACTGTAACACCGAGCAGATATACGGTCCCTACTGTTTAAATTCATGTGGGGCAGTGGTAGCTGGATTCTGATTGGTCGGAAGGCGTTGATTAGTTCTATAGTACAACATCCATCTGGTTCCATGGCAAAGCAATTCTGCTTGTTTTTATTTCTCACAGAAGGATCCCGTCGTGCTTTTTATCCGTTTGCAGTTACGCTTAATGTTGTAGCATGTCCATGAAACGTGGTCTTTTCTGTTTTCTTCCTCGTGAAGTTAATAATCCAAACAACAACAACAACAACAACAACAAAAAACAAACCGCTACGAAGAAAACACAAACCTGCATGAACTCTTCTGTCCTGAAAACTTTCTCTGACACTGGAGACTCCTTCCGTAAATACCACGTAGACATCCCTTTACGTCACCGTAACCATCATACTGTCGTTTGTTTGTTTTTCTTTGTTCGCATTTGAAAAAAAATAAAGTCAACGTTACACGATAGCAAATTTGTACAGTCATGACATCTTCCGAGACGAGTTTATGTTTTTACACGCTTCCTCCAGTACACGTAGTGCGGAATTTATACGAAAGCTGAAACCGATCCGATCCGATCTGCTCTGAATTCCATCGTTCCTTTGAAGTGATCAATAAATGATGAGCAAGAGTTCGGAGTTGTGCAGCGGGCCTCGAGGACGACGGAATCCATCTAAAAGTATCGGTTATTCCGTCTATCCGGGACGTTTCGCAGACGTCCGGGGATTGAGTGCGTGATCTTGTCAGAAATTCCACCCAGGCGCCCTGGTGCAGGATATAAAATACTATATATATATATATATATATATATATATATATATATATTAAAAACCCTGCGTTTTGTTCACGCTTTGCTAAAGGGCAAGTTTTAGAGTCAGATATGGCAACGCTTATTCAATCAGATGGAAAAGGCTCGTGGCGTGCGCTCGGATCGTTTTGATTTTTGCTGGAAGGCCCAGCGCCCTTGAGCTCCTGCAATAACCTGGTCCTTTCCTCAGCGAGCCAATAAGACGCTTTAATGCTTTTTGAATTCTTTATTTATTTATTTATCCGGTTCCCTGCGTAGTGTTTGGGGACCTGGCTATTCCGTTCCAGCCGAAAACAAATACTCCTGTTCAAATATTTGCGCTGGGCTTGGAAATTTTTAAACAGCCCTTTTTGATGATACGATCTGCATGCGAAGAAAATACATAATTAAGATTTTTTTTTTTTTTTTTTAAAAACAGCCATTTTGGATTTTGTATCGTGGCTATATTAGCGAGATAGATCGTTAATAATCAGCGTGCGTAACGAGTGCGATATTACAGAGCTGAAAGAACGGATTGAAGTGCGGGAACGGATCAGTCGCAGCGTTTGAGCTGTTTAAGCCCTAGCGCGACTGCTGAGTCAGAGAGAATTAGCATCAGCGTGTGATTAGCATCAGGTCAAAACACACGCTTTGAATTGGGGAATCTGGATTCTTCTCTCCTTGGCGTTTCTTTTCTCCATCCTTGCTCTGTAGGAGAAGGGCTGTCTGTAAATAAAAGGACGAATTGTTGTTATTCTGTCTCACGGGGTGTTTGGGAGAGACACGACTTCCTGTTTCCTATTCACGAGCTGTAAATCTCCACATCCTCCATCCCTCCCTCGATTTCTCTCTCTCTCTCTCCCAGGCCGAGGCCGTGAGATAAAGGCGTCTAATTATAGCGCTCATTTACGACGCCGATCCCCCTGTCTGATTTTGTTCAGCTCCCCAGGGCGGAGTCATTCGGAACGCAGCGGCGCTTCTGAAAAGGGCCACGACGCTATCTCATGCCTCCTTGCCGTCTTTGCATCTGTGCGTAATTAAGAAGGGGATGAGGAAGAACATTTGCTTCAGTCTTTTTTCCCTGCAAGGGAATAGCACAGGCCTCCGTGGGAGCTCACCGGCGTGAACGTGAGCGCGAACGTGAACGTGAGCGCGTATATTCCGAGATCTTAATCCAATTAAAATGGAAAATCTGCTGATCTCGGTGGTGCATAACGACTTCAGAGTTGACATTTTGAATCATTTGGGAGACTTTTATTATGGGATTTGAAACGACAACCTTAACGCGAGGTCTTTACGGCCGGTTTCTATAGTAACAGCTCATTCACAGGGGCTTGTATAGTTGTTGATATGGGGAAGTTTCCTGTATGGAGGCATTTATTTAGCGTTCATGGAAGGAGTCTCCAGTGTCAGTGAAAAACAAAGGCCGGTGACAGAATGACTGTTTATTTAGCGCTGTTATGTAAGTCAGAACATTGAAGCGTAACTACGAACGGGTTAAAAAAAAAAAAGAATCAATCTAGCGGGTCCTTATTTGATGGGTGAAAATTTTGTAATCGATGGGCCGAGTTGCCGTGGTGCGAGAGGAATAAAAGAACTTTCGGGGCTGCTAAGAGGAACTCCATCGTCGATTATTTTCCTGCGACTGAATGACAAGACGTGTTTTCTTATATATATATATGTATATATATCTCAGTCATATGCTTGTTGAGTCTCATGTCAGCTCAGTTACATATTTTATAATACAGTGAGAAATAAAAAGGAATAAATGCTCTGAATTTTTATGCTGTGTAGGTGTGGTCCTGTCCCTGCAGGCTGTGTGTGTGTGTGTGTGTGTGTGTGTGTGTGTGTGTGTGTTAGGCACTCACACACTGATTGTCATGCCCGATTTCAGGCCCTCCTACTATCTCCAGCACCCAGACACAGCAGGCTCTGTACGGAGAGAAAGGCCAGATCAAGTGCTTCATCCGCAGCACTCCTCCTCCAGATCGCATTGTGAGTGCCGTTCTCCATTTCTCTCCATTTCTCTCACTCTCTCTCTCTCTCTTTCTCAAAAACACACTGTACTGATACAGACAGAAATGTTACACTGACTATAAGATGGAGCTACAGAGAGGCAGCTTTTGTTCTTTCGCGTTGTGATTACCAAGCCAAGAGGAGGACGTGACACGGCTGTGTGTTTGCGTCCTCGGATATGATTTTTGAAGAGAATGCGGGAGGGAGGGAGGAGAAATACATACAGGAAGGAAGGAAGGAAGGAAGAAAGGATACATGCTAGAAGACGGTCAGGAAAGGATGGAGGGAGGAAGAAAGGAAGGACAAATAGTTGCAGTTAGAAAAGAAGGGCAGAAGAATGGGAGGAAGGATGGAAGGAGGGATGAAGGAGAAATATTTGGCGGAAAGAAGGAAGGAACGATGCTTGCTGGAAAAAAGTAAGGGAAGGAGGGAGGGGGAAAAAGGAAGGACAAATTGTTGCAGTTAGGAAGGACGAATGGGAGGAAGGAAGGAAGGAAGGAAGGATACATGCTAGAAGAATGTCAGGGAAGGAGGGAGGGAGGAAGAAAGGAAGGACAAATAGTTGCAGCTAGGAAGGAAGGACAGAAGAATAGGAGGAAGGAGGGATGAAGGACAAATATTTGCTGGAGGAAGGAAGGACAAATACTTCCTGGGGAAAAAAGTAAGGGAAGGAGGGAGGGAGAAGAAAGAAAGGACAAATTGTTGCAGGAAGGAAGGGAGGGATGGGGGAAAGAACGAAGGACAAATTACTTGCTAGAAGAAAGTATGCATGAATGTATTAGTTTGTTTGTTTGTTATTTTTGCTTACTTGCTTTCCTTCCTTCCTTCATCTCAGACGAATCCCCGGTTTCTCTTTTGACCGATCCCCTCGCTCAACCATCATCGAGTAAATAGCAAACAAAAAGAGAAAGAAAAGCAGAGCGAAAGAGAGAGAGAACACACAGACTTAACGCCTAATGAATTAGTTCTGTATGATTTCCCAACGTCAAAGCGTCCCCTTTTATTAAATCGTCCCGTACGTTTACTGCGCGGAAAAGAAGACGGCTCCTTATTCGTAAAATAAAGCTGGATAATGGCCGGCGATATAGCGCACGGTCCTCTGAAGTGTGGCCGACTTTATCATCCGAGACTAATGGGGTTTAAAGGAAATATGTGTTTCGTCTCTTGAGGAGGTTCAGTGTGTGGGCGCCGAGGACACCGGAAATTCAAAAGTCTAAAAGAAATAACCGTTACATTCCTTACTTTTATTTCTTTTTTCTTAATGTAAGTAAACGACGTGTGTAAGTAAACATAGTGACGGACAGCGGTTGTTATTAGCGTCCGAGCTGTTATTTCATGCCCCGTGTTCAGGCTAGCTGTGCTAACATTTAGCTGCAGGGGGTTTTGCAGGTGTGATATCTGGGGACAGGATGTTAAAATAACTGCTCACCTTTCCATCCTCCTGAGGCGTCACACTCCAAATTGTTCACTTCACATGCTTTTAAATCGCATTTTTACACTGCTTTTCCACATGCGGGTTAGTGTTTAGTCCGTCATAGGCAATATTTGGCAACACATTATTTGCGTCCTCCCTCTGGGCCTTTATAACACATTTATAATCATTGTATTGGATATTTCGAGAGTGTACTGTATCTGCGTCTTACGAGAGCATGGAATTAACCTAGAATCACTTATTTTCGAAGCCATATTTCTAATGAACGTTTTAATTTAAAATTAAAGTGGTAATCAAGCCTTCATTTATGACACAGTTATAAAGCACTATGTATGTATACTGTATAGGTCTCATATAGAGTCTATAATGTCTGATACCTACTGTATATACCTCATATAGTATCTATAATGTCTCATACCTACTGCGTATACGTAATATAGTGTCTGTGATGTCTTAGACCTACTGTATATGCCTTATGCCTCGTCTATAATGTATCATGCCTACTGCAATGCCTCATATAGTATCTATAATGTCTCATATCTACATTATATATCTCATATAGAGTCTATAATGTATCATACCTACTGTATATACCTCATATAGTATCTATAATGTCTCATACCTACTGCGTATGCCACATATAGTATCTATAATGCCTCATATCTACCTTATATATCTCATACAGAGTCTATAATGTCTCATACCTAGTTCGTATGCCACATATAGTATCTATAATGTCTCATACCTACTATATATACCTCATATAGTATCTGTAAAGTCTCATACCTACTGTATATACCTCATATAGTATCTGTAATGTCTCATACCTACTGCGCATGCCACATATAGTGTCTATAATGTCTCATACCTACATTATATATATATCATAAAGAGTCTATAATGTGTCATACCTACTGTATATACCTCATATAGAGTCTGTAATGTCTCATACCTACTGCGTCTATGTAATATAGTGTCTGTGATGTCTTAGAACTACTGTATATGCCTTATGCCTTGTCTATAATGTCTCATACCTACATTATATATATATCATAAAGAGTCTATAATGTGTCATACCTACTGTATATACCTCATATAGAGTCTGTAATGTCTCATACCTACTGCGTCTATGTAATATAGTGTCTGTGATGTCTTAGAACTACTGTATATGCCTTATGCCTTGTCTATAATGTCTCATACCTACTGTATATACCTCATATAGTATCTATAATGTCTCATACCTACTGTATATACCTCATATAGTATCTATAATGTCTCATACCTACTGCGTCTATGTAATATAGTGTCTGTGATGTCTTAGAACTACTGTATATGCCTTATGCCTTGTCTATAATGTCTCATACCTAGTGCGTATGCCTCATATAGTATCTATAATGTCTCATACCTACATTATATATCTCATATAGAGTCTATGTCTCATACTTACATTATATATATATATATATATATATATATATATATATATATATATATATATATATATATCATATAGAGTCTGTGATGTCTTAGAACTACTGTATATGCCTTATGCCTTGTCTATAATGTCTCATACCTACTGTATATACCTCATATAGTATCTATAATGTCTCATACCTACTGTATATACCTCATATAGTGTCTATAATGTCTCATACCTACTGCATATGCCACATATAGTGTCTATAATGTCTCATACCTACATTATATATATATCATAAAGAGTCTATAATGTGTCATGTCTACTGTATATACCTCATATAGTATCTGTAATGTCTCATATCTACTGCGTATGCCACATATAGTGTCTATAATGTCTCATACCTACATTATATATATCATAAAGAGTCTATAATGTGTCATGTCTACTGTATATACCTCATATAGTATCTGTAATGCCTCATACCTACATTATATATATCATATAGAGACTATAATGTGTCATACCTACTGTATATACCTCATATAGTATCTGTAATGCCTCATACCTACATTATATATATCATATAGAGACTATAATGTGTCATACCTACTGTATATACCTCATATAGTATCTGTAATGTCTCATACCTACATTATATGCCTCATAAAGTGTCTATAATGTCTCCTATTTATATTATATATCTTGTATTGTGCCTATAATGTCTCATGCCTACTTTATATGCCTCATATAGTCTCTGTAATTACCTTTCCTGCACAGTATATCAGATAACTGTTGTGTATGCCTCATATAATATAAGTAATGCTTGATGCCTAATGCATATGTCTCATATGGTACTTATAACATCTGATAGATCGTGTATATGTCTCATATAGAGTCTGTAATGTCTCATACCTACTGTGCATGCCTGGCACGAGTAGCTCAGGGAATTTTAGCCTGCAATATCAACATGATAGGAAAGTCCCGGGCTAACTTAGAGATGTAGCAGAAGGTTGGTTTTTAAAATTTTTTTAAAAAAAATAAAAAACTAAACTAAATCTTTATATCTGTTCCAGGCCTGGTCTTGGAAGGAGACGGTCCTGGAGTCGGGAACGTCAGGGAGGTACACGGTGGAGACGGTGAGCACGGAGGAAGGCGTCATTTCCACTCTGACCATGAGCAACATCGTCCCCGCCGACTTCCAGACCATTTACAACTGCACGGCCTGGAACAGCTTCGGCTCCGACACCGAGATCATTCGCCTCAAGGAACACGGTGTGTGTTTGTGTCTAGAGAGAGCGAGTTTAATTTATTCCCGTACTCCTGCCCCAGAGTGATTAAGCGCACCGCCTTGATTATTTTCGAGGACGAGGGCAACGAGTCCCTGGTAAGCTCCTTTACTTGAGTAAATGTCAACAATTTAAGTCTGCAGAATTCCATAATGACTTTCCGATCTCTCATTTATAATCTAATTTCAATTGCCCTAAATCACTGTTTTGTTCACATTTATGAGCCCTTTGAAATATTTATGTGGGATTAGACGGGGCTTTCTCATTCAAACGCTGCCCCATTTTCATTTATTAGCTCCGTCTCGCGAGGAGCGACCGACTCTCCCTGTAGGATTCCTCCGAAGCTGATGTTAAGAAAACCTCGCCTCTATTCTGTCTCAAGTGACGAATGGACTTCAGATTTAGTATTTATTTATTTATTTTTTCTTCTTTTATTCACTGATTACTCCCCCGGGCTCTGTGTGTCCTCCGTAGGGTCCCTGCGCTTGGCCGTCATCATCGGGGTCGCGGTGGGAGCTTTCCTGGCGCTCATCGTCCTCATGGGGACTCTGGGGGCTTTCTGCTGCGCTCGCCTGCAGAGGAGTAAGTGCTCCGGCTCCCCTCCTTCCTCCGTCTCTCTCACTCTCTCTCTCTTTCTCGCTCTCCCTCCCCAGGGCTGATAAATGTATGAAGAAGAACGAGAGCAGCAAGCAGAGCTAGTCCTCACCTCCAGTTTGGAGCACGTCCTTAGAGAGGCGCTGTTGTATTATTTTTTTGGTTTGTTTGTTCGTTTTTCCGTTCCGCGTGACTTGAATCAGGCTTCACGGCGAAATATTAACCCCTTACGTCCTGCCGCGTAGGGAGGGATTGAAACGGAATTGGACACCCTTTTTATTCTCTCTCCTGCTCGATATGCAAACTAAGCAGAATTTTTGCCGAACTGTGCGAAAAAGTAAGGAATAAAACACTCCGTGTCGTACCGTTATCGGAAAATAATCAACAGCACGTCCTAGAGGGTTTGTTTTATTCCTCGATAATCCTCAACGATTCCGCGTTTTGCTTATTGACGAGCGATACATCATAGTATTTATCCATTTATATTTACATTTCACGTTTAAACCTCCTTTTGCTTGTCGTTGATTGGTACAAAGCGCTGACACTGGAGACTCCTTACAAAAATGATTTTTTTTAAACTTGTATAACAAAACTGATATGTTTATCTTTGTTAAATATTAGCAACTGCTGTTGTTTACCAAGCTTAACTTCCTTTTTCTATCCTTCGTTATTTTCCTTTTGTATAAATACATTTTTATATATATATATATATATATATATATATATATATATATATATGTATATATATATATATATATGTATGTATATGTATGTATATGTATATATTACTATACAGTGTATTCTTTTATGTATAAGGTTATATTTGATTTGAGACACAGCCCCGGTCTTGCATGAAGCTAAATAATAAAGGCCTGGTGGATTATTTATTTATTTATTTTGTCCCCTTCTGACCCTATCATATTTATGTGCATGTTTGTCGTTGTGCCGCAGAAGACATGCACCTGGTAATGTCCTCACTGCCCGTCTCGCTCTCTGCTCGCCAGAGAGAACTCTCGAGTGCAATTAAGACTGAAAGTAAGCTCCAGTCGCATGCTCTTTTCTCACTTTTCTCACATTTTTTTTTCTTTCTTTTGTTTCACCCCTGCTTAGCGAACAATTCAATGCACGCCGCTGTAATGGGCTAAGTAGAGCGCTGTGATGTAGTGCTAGACGTTCAGCTGGGATTTGGGAGGCCGGTGCTTTTTGAAGCGCTGAGATGACTGCTCTGACTAATCACTGCGCTGTCTCTCAGGCCTCAAAGGGGTCGTCTCGGCAAAAAATGACATCCGGGTGGAGATCGTTCACAAGGATCATAACGCGGCGAGGGAGACGGAGGAGCACGCGGGCGCGAAGCAGATGATGGTGAGTCCTGCCAGTTCTCTTTTTCCCTCAGTGTTCACTTCCTGCTGCGAAAATCTGCTCGATTGGAGCAAAAAGCTCACGGTGCTGTTTCACTAAGCAAAATACTGAAACCCAGTGTGCTTAGTGCTGTCGTCCCTCTCTTTACTCTCTCTCTCTCTCGCTCTCTCTCTCACTTTCTCTCACTCTCTTTCTCTGTCTCTCTCTCTGTCTATCTGTCCATCTGTTTCTCGATCTCTGTCTGTTTCTCTCTCTGTGTATTTGTTTCTCTGTCTATCTGTCTATCTATATATTTATATCTGTCTCTCTCTCTCCCTCTCCCTCCCTCCCTCTCTTTCTCTTTCTGTCTGTCTGTCTCTCCATCCCTCTCTCTTTCTCTGTCTGTCTGTCTATCTGTCCATCTTATTTCTCTTTCACTCTGTCTGTTTCTCTCTCTTTGTATTTGTTTCTCTGTCTATCTATCTATCTATCTATCTGTATTTCTATCCATTTATCTGTCTGTTTCTCTCTCTGTCTGTCTGTCTGTCTGTCTGTTTTTCCCCTTACTCTCACTCTGTTTTTCTGTTTTTGTCTTTCTGTCTATCTATTTTTCTCTCTGTCTGTCTGTCTCTCTCTCTCTCTCTGCATCCCTCTCTCTCTCTCTCCCTCTCCCTTCCTCTCTCTTCTTCTTTATGTCTGTCTCTCTCTCTCTCTCTCTCTCTCTCTCTCTCTCTCTCTCTCTCTCGGCCGCAGATGGAGCGTGGGGAGTTCCAGCAGGAGTCTGTGTTGAAGCAGCTGGAGGTTCTACAGGAGGAGGAAGAGGAGTTTCAGCACGTTAAGGTGAAGCTGATGACCTGCTCTCGCTCATCCGTCCTCATTCAGCGCACTCGTCTAAGCAGTGTCGTCTCTCTACGCAGAGTCGTCTCTCATAGTCGTCTCTCAGTCTCTCGTCTACGCAGAGTCGTCTCTCTGAGTCGTCTCTCAGTCTCTCGTCTACGCAGAGTCGTCTCTCATAGTTGTCTCTCAGTCTCTCGTCTACGCGGAGTCGTCTCTCTGAGTCGTCTCTCAGTCTCTCGTCTACGCAGAGTCGTCTCTCTGAGTCGTCTCTCAGTCTCTCGTCTACGCAGAGTCGTCTCTCATAGTTGTCTCTCAGTCTCTCGTCTACGCAGAGTCGTCTCTCTGAGTCGTCTCTCAGTCTCTCGTCTACGCAGAGTCGTCTCTCATAGTTGTCTCTCAGTCTCTCGTCTACGCAGAGTCGTCTCTCTGAGTCGTCTCTCAGTCTCTCGTCTACGCAGAGTCGTCTCTCATAGCCGTCTCTCAGTCTCTCGTCTACGCAGAGTCGTCTCTCATAGCCGTCTCTCAGTCTCTCGTCTACGCAGAGTCGTCTCTCATAGTCGTCTCTCAGTCGCTCGTCTACGCAGAGTCGTCTCTCTGAGTCGTCTCTCAGTCTCTCGTCTATGCAGAGTCGTCTCTCTGAGTCGTCTCTCAGTCTCTCGTCTACGCAGAGTCGTCTCTCATAGTTGTCTCTCAGTCTCTCGTCTACGCAGAGTCGTCTCTCTGAGTCGTCTCTCAGTCTCTCGTCTAAGCGGAGTCGTCTCTCAGTCTTTCATCTACGCAGAGTCATCTCTCATAGTCGTCTCTCAGTCTCTCGTCTAAGCAAAGTCGTCTCTCATAGTCGTCTCTCAGTCTCTCGTCTACGCAGAGTCGTCTCTCAGTCTCTCGTCTAAGCAAAGTCGTCTCTCATAGTCGTCTCTCAGTCTCTCGTCTACGCAGAGTCGTCTCTCAGTCTTTCGTCTACGCAGAGTCGTCTCTCATAGTCGTCTCTCAGTCTCTCGTCTACGCAGAGTCGTCTCTCTGAGTCGTCTCTCAGTCTCTCGTCTAAGCGGAGTCGTCTCTCAGTCTCTTGTCTACGCAGAGTCGTCTCTCTGAGTCGTCTCTCAGTCTCTCGTCTAAGCGGAATCGTCTCTCAGTCTCTCGTCTAAGCGGAGTCGTCTCTCTGAGTCGTCTCTCAGTCTCTCGTCTAAGCGGAGTCGTCTCTCTGAGTCGTCTCTCAGTCTCTCGTCTAAGCGGAGTCGTCTCTCAGTCTCTCGTCTAAGCGGAGTCGTCTCTCTGAGTCGTCTCTCAGTCTCTCGTCTAAGCGGAGTCGTCTCTCAGTCTCTCGTCTAAGCGGAGTCGTCTCTCTGAGTCGTCTCTCAGTCTCTCGTCTAAGCGGAATCGTCTCTCAGTCTCTCGTCTAAGCGGAGTCGTCTCTCTGAGTCGTCTCTCAGTCTCTCGTCTAAGCGGAGTCGTCTCTCAGTCTCTCGTCTAAGCGGAGTCGTCTCTCTGAGTCGTCTCTCAGTCTCTCGTCTAAGCGGAGTCGTCTCTCAGTCTCTCTGTGTACTACACAGTACACACTACAGCTTCACACTACACACTACAGCTACACACCACACACTACAGTGAACATGGCGGAGCAGAAAATCGATCGTTTCGTTTAGACTGGACGAACCTCAGCGCCTTTCAGAACCATGTAAGATTCAGACCTCAGCATCATCCTGCACCGGCCTTAGCGAGAGTCTCAGCTGTACATGTTCAACTCCGAGGATCAAACAAGGCTAGTTCCCTAGCTAGCTAACATACCAGACAACTCTGACGCCCTCGCCGGATCGCTACAAATTCAATTTCATTATGTTGTTCCTCGGAGCGCCTGTTTGTGGACAAAATAAATTTAATAATACATTTCTTGTCAAAATGTTACTGCCACGTTTCTAAACAGAGTCGAATTTGATTCTCAGTACTGTCTAACCACAAAAACTAAATATTTGATCATTTTCCATAAATTTTTTATTTATTTCTTTTTTTAGAAAATCCCAATACGCTATCACTAAAACTGTTTTTAAAAAATTTATTTAATTCTTTCTTTTAAGTATTTATTTGCTCCTTCGCTAAATGATAAATGTCTCAGTGGGTCTTGTAGAGAGAGAGAGAAAGAGAGAGAGAAAAAAGAAAAGAAATCAAGCCTTCCTCAGAGCTGTTCGTTGTGAATATTTGACAGCGAGTCCTTGCTCGGTTGTCTTCGGCCACATTTGTCATGATTTCCAAATGACTTTTAAATCAAAGTGTTTGTGTAGCGCTTGGATGAAGCGCTGGAGTGTGATTTATTTCTTTTTCAATCCATTTTTGCTTAAACTGGGAGGTAATAGGGGTCACGCTGCTCTCATGCCTGCGCAGTCCGTCTAATGAAAAGCCAATTAATATCTGCTTCAGGCTTCAGACGACAGACTCGAGATTTTTACACTCGGACGTAAAAGCGAAAGAAACGACGCGTAAACAAACTCCCGACCGCGCGATTAACGAGTAGCAATCGATACAGACATCATTAGTTTTCTGTTTGTCTTATTAATTCTTTCTTTCTTTCTTTTTCAAATGGAACTAGTTGTACACGAGTGCGCGGATTTCGGTTTGTGAACGCCTAAGGAAAAAAAAGAATATGCGAGAAAAACCTTTTGGATTCGTTTTTTTTTTTTTTTTGAACGTCTCTTGGACACGATCTCTCTTATACTGTATGTTTAGCAGTGTACTCTTTCTACAGGAAAACATTCCTTTTCCTAGAATATCCGTATTTACGGAATAATCATTTACACAACATTATTTATGAAACCAAAATAAACGCAGAGGATTTGTTTCAGAAACGCTGATCCGAACCCGAGTCGGCGAGGCCCGTTTAATTAGCCGATAACCAGATTCGACTGTTTACGCTTACGTGCGAAGCGACTGTTTCACGCGCTTAAACCCGTGTAATCTTTTAAACAAGAGCCACGTCTGAGTCTGTTCCGTAATTTTCATGTCACGCCGAGTATAATTAGCGCCGCTCGAACTTGACCTTGGCTTCTCGTGTGTATAAATCATTTCATGGAGCTTATTTTTGGGCTGGAGATAAAGGCAGGGAAACCTGTTTGAATATCCCGCTGTGGGACTCGTACGGACTGTGACGGTGTTTTGGTAGAAGGTACTGTAGTATTCGGCGTCAGAGCTGGGCGATATGACGATATAAATATCGATATTGTCCAATCAATGAAATTATCAATGAAACTGCAGAATTACAGAATTTTATCATTATTATTATTATTTTTTTAAATTGCTGAATTTATTTCTGATTAAATTGTCGCAGTACCGTTCTCTTTATGATTTTTTTTTTCGAAATATTCTTTAAATATATACTTGCATTCAAAAGTAGCCGCTTCGGCGTGAACGCGTCGAAGCTTTAAAATGTGAAAAGCTTCAGATTTTTTCATTGTCACAGTTTCAGATTTAATTGGAAGCAGTTTCTTTGATGTTAAAATATTATTAATATACTTTTTTTTTTTTAATGATGCAGTGTTGAAATTGAATCACAGTGTTTATCGTTAAAGTGTCACAATGCATTCATTTTGGGTTTTTTTTTTTTTTCTTTTTAGTGTAAAATGTAAAAATCTATGTTAAAGTTTAATTTAAGAATAGAAATTTTAAAATAATTTTTCCTCATTTTCTGTGACAAATAATTGTGGTGGTAATAATAATAATAATAATAATAATAATAATAATAATAATAATAATAATATGGTGTCTATGCACCTTTGGTGCTTGGCCCCCTAATAATAATAATAATAATAATAATAATAATAATAATATGGTGTCTATGCACCTTTGGTGCTTGGTCCTCTAATAATAATAATAATAATAATAATAATAATAATAAGATGGTGTCTATGCACCTTTGGTGCTTGGTCCTCTAATAATAATAATAATAATAATAATAATAATAATGATAATAATAATAAGATGGTGTCTATGCACCTTTGGTGCTTGGCCCCCTAATAATAATAATAATAATAATAATAATAATAATAAGATGGTGTCTATGCACCTTTGGTGCTTAGCCCCCTAATAATAATAATAATAATAATAATAATAATAATAATAATAATAATAATATGGTGTCTATGCACCTTTGGTGCTTGGCCCCCTAATAATAATAATAATAATAATAATAATAATAATATGGTGTCTATGCACCTTTGGTGCTTGGTCCTCTAATAATAATAATAATAATAATAATAATAATAATAAGATGGTGTCTATGCACCTTTGGTGCTTGGTCCTCTAATAATAATAATAATAATAATAATAATAATAATGATAATAATAATAAGATGGTGTCTATGCACCTTTGGTGCTTGGCCCCCTAATAATAATAATAATAATAATAATAATAATAATAATAAGATGGTGTCTATGCACCTTTGGTGCTTAGCCCCCTAATAATAATAATAATAATAATAATAATAATAATAATAATAATAATAATATGGTGTCTATGCACCTTTGGTGCTTGGCCCCCTAATAATAATAATAATAATAATAATAATAATAATAATAATAATAATAATAATAAGATGGTGTCTATGCACCTTTGGTGCTTGGCCCCCTAATAATAATAATAATAATAATAATAATAATAATAATAATAATAATAATAATAAGATGGTGTCTATGCACCTTTGGTGCTTAGCCCCCTAATAATAATAATAATAATAATAATAATAATAATAATAATAATAATAATAATATGGTGTCTATGCACCTTTGGTGCTTGGCCCCCTAATAATAATAATAATAATAATAATAATAATAATAATAATAAGATGGTGTCTATGCACCTTTGGTGCTTGGCCCCCTAATAATAATAATAATAATAATAATAATATGGTGTCTATGCACCTTTGGTGCTTGGCCGCCTAATAATAATAATAATAATAATAATAATAATAATAATAATAATAATAATAAATGTATTGTTGAAATGTATAGTATCACAATATGGCCCAGCCTTAATTCTGTGTGTGTGTGTGTGTGTGTGTCATGTGTTTTCAGGATCCGACCAACGGGTACTACAGCGTGAACACCTTCAAGGAGCACAACGCCACTACGTCGGCTGAAGTCCGCAACCCATCCGGATCAGCGACGCTGGGTAAACAGCGCGTACCCACAGGCATGTCCTTCACTAACATCTACTCCACGCTGGGGGCCGCGCCCAACCACCGGCTGTACGACTACGGCGGCCGCTTCGTCCTGGCCATGGGCTCCAGCTCCATCGAGCTGTGCGAGCGCGAACTCAGCGATTCCGGATCCTTCCAGGACGCCCCGTGCGACAGCAGCGCGAGCAGTTACTTCGACAAAGCGAGCAAGGCCTCGGCTTCGTCCTCGACGCACCACTCGCAGTCGTCGTCACAGAACTCGGACCTGACACGGCCGCTGCAGAAGCGCATGCTCACCCATGTCTGAGCATAGAACTCTCTCTGAACCTCGCCAGGAACCACACGTTCCACTTGAAACCTTTGAGATGTTCGACGTCCTTTGCTCGGATGACGCCGATAGTGTGGAACGCGTCGGTATTTTCTAACAAGCAACGACTTTTGTACGTTTTACTGAGCCAGTCGTTTCGCAGTGACGCAAAACAATTCTCATCGAACGTCGTTCCATGACAATCAGGATTCCATCCTTACGCTTCATTTTAGTGTCTTCAAAGTTTTTTGGACATATTTTGAGGAAAACGGAAAATTTCTCGTCAAATGTCATTCCATGACAATCAGGACTCCACCGTCACGTTGGGTTTTGTTTTTTTGCCATTTTCTCCCAATTTTTGATCCTGTTCCAATTTCTCCCCACTCTCTCTGTATTCCCTGTTCCGCATACATGAGAATCACATGCCTGGTATTGGATAGTGCCGCTGTGATTGACAGGGATGAGAAAGGGTGTGCCCCTCCCACCCAGACAGAACGGCTCATCTTTGCTCTCGGACACTAGGCCACGGCTGGCTGTGACGTCGTCAGGATTCAAACTCGCGAATCTCACAACGATTGGACGAACGCTCTTCCAGACTTTGTTGGAGTAGCTGGATCTCAGCCACGGTTCTCCCAGAGAAGCACCAAAACAAAACAAAATCCTGTCCCCAAAATGATTTCATTATTGTATATTCTCTTCCCTTTTTAGGTTCTTCAGCTATCTCTGTGCGTTTAAAACTCATTTGGAATGCATGGCGGATGCAGATCGTGCGATGTTTACATATCGGGAGGAACGCGGAAAACGCCTCGTCTGAAATCGCCTACTCAATGTGAACTCTCTTAACTGACCTCAAGCGCTTAATCTAAGTGTGTACATTGTTTTTATTTTCTATTCCAGCTTTCACGGTGTGTTGTTTACACTCGAGCTTGTAAATCCCGCCTTTCCGTGCGAGTCTACTGTAACGTTGTCAGCTTGATGGATTGATGGGATTTTTTTTTCCTTCTTCTTCTTCTTCTTCTTCATTTTATTATTATTATTATATTATTTTTTTTTATATCTACACGGGATGCGAGACGGATGTATGTTCGAGGCCGCTGTTTTAAGCGAGCCCGCCGCGTTACACCATTTCGCCATTCGGTCGGCGTGTCGAGCGCCCCCTTTTGGCAGCTGATGTTTGTACGGGAAAAAAAAAAATATTCAAATGAATCATGGGTGAAAATTGAGTGATCAATAAAACAAACAAACAAACAAACAAAAAAACGTGTATGGGGGAAAATGTTACAAAATCGTTAAAGCCATGTCAATCTTTTTTTTTTTTTTTTTCTTTCTGTAAATAGACACCCGAACTGTGTGTACGGAGGTCAAAGGGCAAATCCGCCCGCTCTCCTCATGTCTTATTGATGCCTTGCCATGAATACTTCATGGACTCTGTTCTAATACATCATAAAAATACTTAATGCACACCCGTCTCGATTCGTGTATATGTATATCGTCTCAGTTCTGAATATTCATGCTTGAAGACATTATTTCATTAAGATGTCAACCTGGACAGACTCCCGCTTTCAATCAATCCCTTTTGTTCAGGCTTTTACGTCTCTCGGTTTCCATATATTAAACCTCCATGAAGGCATTAGAGAGATTTCATAAACCTTCATAACATCCTCGCATGAATTAGTTATCACGGCGTGGTTTTAATCCATCATCTTGGCTTTTAAAGGTTGGCTCGAGCGTACTGGATCCATCACGAAACTAAATGGATTGCAGAAGATGATGCATTGTCTGGATGGGAAGAGCGCCGTTGTATTTGCGTAGCCGCTGCGGCTCTTTAAAAGGGCAGCTCTTCTTGCTCTGCCGGCTTAATTGAAAGTCGGGTCACGCACGTCGCTGTCGGGGGAAACTCTTAATCAGCACATTCTTTGCTTTCGCCTCCGCTCTCGGGAAGCTTCTAAGGATGTGCTGCGGGCTGTGTCGTGAGCAGCAAACGACGACTGCAGCCACTCGCCAAACCTGGCTTTCTATTGATTTCGCAAAAGAGCACTAGCGCTGCAAAGTAAACGATTTCATTCGCTCCAGTCCTCAGGATTTCCGAGACCGTTTAACCCGACGCTTGAGATTCAAATATTCCGGCCCTTAGACCGGACCGCGTCGGGCTAATATTTCCGACCGAAAAAGTCGCAATCCTTTCTCAAGAGCGAATTCGGTTTCGTCGGTTCAACTTCAATTTCATCATCCCGTACTAATACGCAGTACGTGAGTCCAGTGACAAATTCCAAACGTCAGAACCTACCGAGCCTAGCTCGACGAGGAAGGAATAAAACGCAAAACACGGTCGTGCTGTTACAGGAAAATAAACAAAGTGTTTCCTTCCTCATGTAACACAGCAATTCACCAACGATCACCAATTCTTTTTTTTTTTTTTAAAGAATGACATCTCATACTTTTTAATCTACATTACTTACATGTTAAATGGTCTGCACTTATATAGCGCATTTATTTATCTTTTTTAAACCTTAGCGGTTCTACAAAGCGCTTTACACTGGTTCTCATTCACTCCTTCACACACACACACACACACACACACACACACAGAGGCGCTGGCTTGCCTGCAGGAGCATCTCGGGCCTGGAATCAAACCGCCAACCCTACGATTAGTGGACAACCCGCTCTACCACCTGACCCGCAGCCAGCCCGTGTAATGTTCTGGAACGTTCACGAAACAAGTTCCTGTTATCGCTTATGTTATAGAAGCTATCCCTCCCTGTTTTATTTATTTATTTATTTATTTATTTATTTATTTCTATTTCTATTTTCAATACAACTCCGATATCTCGTCTCTGTTTCAGATGCTCCGCCCCGCAACAAGATGACTCTGATATCTTTTGTACACTTTTCTGGCCACAAGCTTCAGAATCATGAGGGTTATCATTTTGATGAAACGTACAGATGTATAAAATAATAATAATAATAATAATAATAATGATGATGCAAATCATAGCAATTAAAAGTTGTTCAAGGCTATTGTTGGGAACAGTTAGATATGTGTGAATGGGCTCATCTCATGCGTTATCAAAACAAACAAGCAAACAATCGTTAGAAGGTCCTTCGTGGGTTCTTTAAGAGTTCATTAGATGATCAAGGATACTCACTCGTACGTCTTTCTGATAGAGAAACATTCTGGTGTGGATTTCTACGTTGAACCTTTTAACGGTTCCACCGGACAGACAAGTAAAGAACCTTTTACCCTTTTTAGTTTTTTAACTTTCTGACCAATCGTTATTGGTGTTGATCCCCCTACTGCACGGTCTGTATTAATGATGTAGAGTGTTGGGATGAGCCTCTAAGTCGAAGGTCACGAAACACACGAGACTCTAGAAGCTGGAGGACGTCTTTTCGGTCGGGCGGCTGTTTGGTTTGTGAGCGCGATCGGGATCCGAAGCGCACCGTAAAACACAGGAACATGCTGATTAACATCGAAACAGCTCCGAGCCAACCAACTTCTGCCGTGCTTCAGATTCGGTTCCTGATACACAACGCGTTCCGTATAACGCAGTGTGTTCGTACTGAAAAGGAAAAGCATTCAGAATCCTTAAATAGAGGATTGGCGCCCTGTCCAGGGTGTACACCGCCTTGTGCCCGATGCTCCCTGGGAAAGGCTCCAGGTTTCCCCGTGACCCTGAAAAGGATAAGCGGTATAGAAGATAGATGGAGGGATGGATCCTTAAATAGGGAAAAAAAATAAAAGTAAAGAAAAGTAAAAAAAAAACACTAACCCGTAAATTGGATGAAGGTCGTGGTGCTGCACTGAGGTGACAAGTCTCGCCTTTAATTATTTTTTGGCACAAATGACAAGTTGCGTCGTCGTCGTCGTCGTTCTTCTTGTTGTTGTTGTTGTCGTTTTCTTTCCAGAACTAAACAGCGTTCCAAATTCACATCGAAATGAAGTACACAACAAATATATTTAGCGTCCTTATTATCTCGGCCTCCGCTTTTGTTTTTCCCTATCATGTACAGTATAATGAACTTATTACCATACGGACGTAAATGTGCTATTTACGAACGGTTCTGCTCGAACGATACACCATCACTCAATTACAAACGTCTTCTCTTCCTTGTTTTCGCGGTTCCTGCTGTGCACCTAAAAAAAAATTTTAAAAAAAAAAGAGCTAATGAGAAAAGGAAAGTAAAAAAAAAAAAAAAAGAGAGAAGGAGAGAAAATGAACTTTGTTTCACAGCTGGCTGACTCGGATTCAGCAGTGTGTATATTATAATGGGTACAAAGCGTGGTCGGCGTCTTTTCTTGTAGATTTAATAGCGCAGTATGAAATGACACTGGAGTTTGAAGTCTAGGTCCTAGACAGAACATACCGAACTTTAATAGCGTAGCGCACCATGGATGTCGATCCGTTCTACTACGCTACGCGATAGCCGAGCCGAATTAGTGTATCTGATGGTCGTTATCTGAACGGCGGAGCTAAAATAGCCGAAACCTCGGCGGAAGAGAGTAATGACACGAGAGAAAATATACAAAATACAATATTAATGACTCGGGTGCTATGCAAACGAGAGACGGAAATAAATAAAGATGTTTAAAATGATTGACGTTTTTAAAAAAAAAAAAAAAAAAAAAAAAGGATGGGAAGAGTGCACTCGTAATGACTAATCACGGCTGTCTAAGACATTACAGTGTCTCCCCTGGACGCTGTCACTTCATATTATCCGTGTTATCAATAAGGAATCGTTAAACACGTTGTCCTCGTGGAATTATAATGATGTACACACAGTTTTTTATTTATTTATTTTTTTTGGAACAATCGTTATTTAATTTGTTCGCTCGACAAGCTGTGGCTAACGAGTATCGACCATGCCTGTCGTCCACCAACGCCGAGATCTGTCAAGCCAGGAGGCCATCCTTCACAAAGCTTCTTCATCGGAGATGCATCAAAGCATCCTGCTGCCCTGTAATCATTTATTTAATGTTAGGGAAGGTGTGGTACTGTACGTTGGGTTACCTAAAAAAAAAAAAAGAAGAAGATGTCGGAAAGCTCGTCTTGTCTACAGTACACTCGGACGATTTTCACGAGCGTTCTTCGCCTCGAGGCAAGACTTTCATGGACATAGGCTTATTTTGGACCGAAGTCGAGCCTAATCATTTTTTAAGGTGGGAAAACAACTGCTCAATCAAGAGCTATCTGGATATATTTGGACGGCTACGGTGAAGTCTACGGCACCTTTATTTTCCTGCAATAAACTAGAAAATAGTACACACGCAGCGATTAAGGGGTCCAAGCACTACATCATGGATTGGATAAAACATTCCGTGCTAAAACATTTTCATTTTTGTTAGAGGTCTTGCTAGTATTTGAGGTGTTTTTAAATCCATCGACCAAAATAGGTGTCAATATAACAAAGCATTGCTAAGATACAGGCTCATTTCCTGTTTGGAAGTAATCACTGGATAGGTTTTTAGCTCGGATAAGAAACCGTAGTAGCTGTAGATAGCTTCCAAAGCTAATTAGATCAACGCAAATTAAATCTGTGCGTGAAATCGGTTCTTTGATTTGCATCACGTGCTCGGCTTCTTGCTAGCGTCGCTAACAAACGAGCGAAGCAAGCTAAATTTGGTAGCTGCGTACACTCGCCAGAGACACGAACGATCTCTGCTACTTCCTTCCAAGCTTTAAGTTGTAAATGTCTGATGTTTCTATACACATTTAATGACGAGAAGATGAAACCACAGTTAGGTAAGGTTTTCTGTCACGTAGAGTAAGGAGATCATTGCAAGTGAGGCCGGGGACTGAAGAAACGCGGCATAGGATTGGTCCGAGGATGCGTCATTCGAGCCACGTGTATATTTAGAAAAGGAAGGCTTGCTCGTCACTTTGTCACTTGCTATTGCGAATAAATGAATGTAGGATTAGCCTCGGATTATTTCAAATAAGTAAACTGCATTTGTCAGTAAAATTCAAAATGGCCGCCATTCCAATATCATAAACATGACCTAAGGAAATTGGCCACTTTTTATATCCATCTAGTTTTTTTTTTTTAAAGCCTGCTTCAAAACTAGCAAGTCGTATATTCTATACGTGCGTCAGGATCTATAGTGATAGTTCTTGGGTGTCGTTTTGTCTGTCTCGATTTAGAGCATGTACAGCTATAGTTTTGGATTGTCTGGAGTCTGATTCAGATCCAGAGAGTGTCTGTTTTCTCTAAAACCTCCAGTGTGATGAATGTGATTTGTGATTAACAGCATTGGCATGAAGTAGGCCAGGATTATAGGTGAGTTTATCATTGCTCTCCTCACAACAACCAGCTTGTTCTCATGTCCTGGGCAAATAATATATAACAGTAATCATGAGAAATGTAGGAACGCAATCCATCTCTCGTGGTCATGACCCTGCAATGAATCAGGGTTCGAGAAGAAAAGCACGGAATTTATGACTCGTCCTGCAAAGCCATGAAATCGTATGCAGGGGTTAGATCTGTGTTTTTCGGGCTTCTGATAAAAAAAGAACAGCTCTGAAGTCATGCTTGGAGGACCTGAATGCTGAGTCACATGAGCAGCAAAGGGAATTTGATTTCAGTAGTAATTAATACACGTACTACTTTAAACTTCTTTTTGTTTTCAGTCAACTTACCTGGATTTTTCTAGGCAAAAAAAGCCCTATTCAGACAGGATTAGTTTCCCCGAATAACTTCTATAATACAAATTTTTTACATCCAGACAGCAATTAATGTATGGCAAGCTAGTTTCCATGTGTTAGGGTTAGCGGTTATGGTTAAGGGTTAGGATTAGAAGTTATGGTTAGGGATTATGGTTAAGATTAGGATTAGGGGTTAGGGTTAAGGGTTAGGGTTAGGGTTTAAAGGTTAGGATTTTGGGTTAGGATTAGGATTAAGGGGTTAAGCGTTAGTGGTTAGGGTTAACGGTTAGGATTAGGGTTGGGGTAAGGGTTAGTGGTTATGGTTTAGGATTAGGGGTTAGGATTAGGGGTTAGGGTTAATGGTTAGGGTTGGGGTAAGAGTTAGTGGTTATGGTTTAGGATTAGGGTTAAGGGTTAGGATTAGGGTTGGGGTAAGGGTTAGTGGTTATGGTTTAGGATTAGGGGTTAGGGTTAGGGTTAAGATTAGGGGTTAGGGTTAAGGATTAGGGTTAAGGGTTAGGGTTAGGGTTTAAAGGTTAGGATTTTGGGTTAGGATTAGGATTAAGGGGTTAAGCGTTAGCGGTTAGGGTTAAGGGTTAGGATTAGGGTTGGGGTAAGGGTTAGTGGTTATGGTTTAGGATTAGGGGTTAGGATTAGGGGTTAGGGTTAATGGTTAGGGTTGGGGTAAGAGTTAGTGGTTATGGTTTAGGATTAGGGTTAAGGGTTAGGATTAGGGTTGGGGTAAGAGTTAGTGGTTATGGTTTAGGATTAGGGGTTAGGGTTAAGGGTTAGGATTAGGGTTGGGATAAGGGTAAATGGTTATGGTTAAGGGTTAGGGTTTAAGGGTTAGGATTAGGGGTTAGGGTTAGGGTTAAGATTAGGGGTTAGGGTTAAGGATTAGGATTAGGGTTAAGGGATGGGGTAAGGTTTAGAGGTTATGGTTAATGGTTAGGGTTAGGATTAAGGGGTTAAGTGTTAGCGGTTAGGGTTAAGGGTTAGGATTAGGGTTGGGGTAAGGGTTAGTGGTTATGGTTTAGGATTAGGGGTTAGGATTAGGGGTTAGGGTTAATGGTTAGGATTGGGGTAAGAGTTAGTGGTTATGGTTTAGGATTAGGGTTAAGGGTTAGAATTAGGGTTGGGGTAAGGGATAATGGTTATGGTTTAGGATTAGGGGTTAGGGTTAGGGTTAAGATTAGGTGTTAGGGTTAAGGATTAGGATTATTGTTGCGGTAAGGGTTAGTGGTTATGGTTTAGGATTAGGGGTTAGGGTTAATGGCTGGGGTTGAGGTAAGGGTTAGTGGTTATGGTTTAGGATTAGGGGTTAGGGTTAGGATTAGGGGTTAGGGTTAAGGGTTAGGATTAGGGTTGGGATAAGGGTAAATGGTTATGGTTAAGGGTTAGGATTAGGGGTTAGGGTTAGGATGAAGGGGTTAAGCGTTAGAGGTTAGGGTTAAGTTAGGATTAGGGGTTAGGGTTAACTCTAACCCTTTATACCTGGATGTTCGCATTACACATGGTCATATGTAGTTGTGTTGTTCTGGGTTTAAATATAGTGACCATTACTGCATTTATGATTGCATTTATTTAAATATCTAATGTTACATGATTAAGGAGCTTGCATCAATACTACCGCTCATTCATTCTTTACTAGAAATCGTACATACCTATATGATGTTAATATGATATGAATTTCAATAAGAATGTGCATGCTAGGAGTCTAAACACAGTTAGTAGTACAGACAAAACACTTTTATGCTAACACACGAGGCAGCATCTGGACGGAACTAAAATCTCAAAGTTGGGCAATAAAGCAAAAAACAATCAGAAAATATAGTCTCATTGCCTTGTTAACTAGCTAGCAGAACAAAACCTGCATCAAAATGGCGCCTAGCATATTCACGCTAAGAAAAGAGACCAAACGGAGTAGAGTAAAAAGAGCAGAATGATGGGAAAATATTTCAAGATGGTGACTGGATTCCTCCAAAACGAAACGCTAAAGTAAACAGCACCGGTTGCGACTTTCTACATGATTTGTCATTTACATCACACACACGCGTTAATGGCAGCACCATCATGGCCTAATTAGGTTGACTTTTATCAACGGCTTGAGGCGGGATGCATAGAAACACCTGACTTCATTCATCATTCATGTTTATACCGCGCTGATGGGACGCCTCCTCGCTCTGTATATGTCATGACCGAATGAATCCGAGGCCTGCGCGAATCTGAAATCAGAAATTAGGCGCTGGAATACGAGAGGGAGGGGAAACAAATCTATAAACAAGATCCAGTGGGGGTGTTTTTTTTTTTTCTTTTTCTTTTTTCTTCTCCTTAATTATATTTGCAGCTTGCACTCGGAATACCTTTGAGGTCATGGCTGCATTCCATATAAATTATAGGCGATGGAGTGAGTGCCAAACCACATAATTAATCAGTGGCTAGTATCGACACAGACCTCACAACAGGAGCCAAAGATAATTTACTGTGTGCTTATTGGCATTTGGAAAATGGCCTACATGCAGCGAGCCAGATGACACGTTCGTCCTAGTCATGTTGTTGTAATAAATTTACATATCATCATAATTGCATAACCTTTTATCATGTTTAGGTTTTTTTTTTTTCTTTTTAAATGACTATATTAGCAAACCTTTGCTCTTTAGCTTCAATAAGGGTTTTTTTTTTTTTTAGATATCATCTTATAAACAAAATTAGAGCAGACCTTTATTTTTTATGCACCAAAGATCTGGAAAACATTACTGATAAAAATAATAATAATAATAATAATAATAAATAAATAAATAATAAAAAATAAAAAAACTGACGGCTCCATCTATCAAAAAATCGTAATAATACTAGCCCATTAATTTACATTTACTTAACTGATGTACATTTTTGCAGACCTATTGAGTCTTGACGCTTTATATGTTTATTTATTTATTTAATATTTAAATGAAATGCTGCCTACTCAAGGAACCTGCTCTCAGAAGCAACACATTTCAATATTGTACATTGTGTAAATGTTTATCGCATATATTGTGCAGTTTATATCCGTGGAGGCCCGTATTTTACTGAAACACCTTTGAGCTTTCACAGATCCACAATCACTTTTCCATTTACATGTCCCTCAAGCATCATTTGCATTCATCAGGCGGATTCTCTTATTCAGATGGATTTACAAGTAATGCAGAGTGCAATCCAGGCACAGACGGAGTTATTATCACCGTTAGCTTCACGCTTGTTCGTAAAATGCCTCAGGATAATTAATGCAGAGACAATATCTACAAGGGTTGTAGTCATGTGCTCCAGTACTGCAGGGGGCGCCATTAAAGTGATGCTAATTTCCATGATTACAGGAAGAAGATGGCAGAACGTTTCACTGATTCAAACACTGACCTGCTGAATGCAAACAGAACAAATCTCACTCACGACATGAGTGAATGATTCATTAATTCAATCACTGACCTGTTGAATGAGACAGGAGTGAATCTCAGTCATGGCCAAAATGACTCACTGATTCAAACACTGACCAGCTAAATGAGAGAGGAGAAAATCTCACTCATGACTGAAATGATTCACTGATTCAATCACTGATCTGCTGCATGAGAGATGAGTGAGTCTCAGTCATGACTAAACTGATTCAGTAAATCAAACACTGACCTGTTGAATGACAGAGAAGTGAATCTCAGTCATGGCCAAAATGACTCACTGATTCAATCACTGACCAGCTAAATGAAAGAGGAGAAAATCTCAGTCATGACTCAACTGATTCACTGATTCAATCAATGATCTGTTACATGAGAGAGTTGTGAATCGCTGTCGTGGATGAAATAATTCACTGATTCAAACAGTGACCTACTGAATGAGAGCAGAACGAATCTCAGCCATGACCAAAATGATTCACTGATTCAAACACTAACCTGTTGAATGAGAGAGGAGGGAATCTCAGTCATGGCCGAAATGATTCATTGATCGGAACAACCGATCTGTTGAATGAAAGTGGAGCGAATATAAGTGGTGACTGAAATGACTCACTGATTCAAACACTGACCGGCTGAATGAGAGAGGAGTGAATCACTCATTCAAGGACCGTGAATCAGGCTCGAAATAGACTACATGTAATTGTACAGTAGATACCTGTACGGTTCTTGCTCAATAGCCCAACCGTGGTTCTCCGGTAATTCTACAACTGCTATGATATTTTATCCCATTGCCCTTTTCCAACTCTCCAAACAGTTTCCTACTGAGTCTAAACATAATTAATTATGATGCTGCATTGATCCTTTAATTAAGTCACAGAGATTTGTATGTGCATAAATTCATAATTAGAGCGCCAAAAATAAAAGCAGCTATTATAAACAGCCCGCTCTGGATGGCCTGCATTCTCCATGCTGTTTTAATGAGACGTAATGCTTTATAACGAGCTGCACGGGCATCACGCATGTCAACAACTCAAAACCGTCACGACGGTGTCATCATATACCTCAGCAGATCCATTAGAATCTCGCCGCCATCTTGTCAAAGCTCGGCTCTGCATAGCTTTGAAAGGAATTCCACTCGCACAAATCTCGGATTCGGACACATCTGAAACCAGCAGCGTGTAATAAAAAAGGAATAAATGGTGCATTCTGCTTTCAAAGTAACTAATCTGTTCCAAAACAAAAGTGAGAGGAGAGAGACAGTGAGTGTTTCGATATTTGTCTCGGCGCGCACTCATGGCCTCGGCATTGCTCCTCGAGGAAATCCATTTTAAGGACTTTTCCCAGTGCTTTATTAGCACGAGTGAACTCGTTCATTAGATGAATCGATAAATCGACTCAGCTTCACTGTAGACTTCAAGAGAAGAATCTACTCTTTAAAACATACATATACATAAAAACCTTCAAAGGGTTTGAAAAACAATTGATTCTTGGCTAGATCCAGACACCTGCTCCGAGTATGCATCACAACAGATCAGGGGTGAAATCGTTGAGTCGTTTCATTGAACCGAGTCATTTGAGTCACTTTAGTTAAATGATTCAATCTCCTCAGGGATGTGTCCTGAGCCCCCTGTTGTACTCTCTGCTGACCTATGACTGCTCAGGTACATTCCCGAGCATCCGCATTGTCACGTTTGCGGATGATAGAGCAGTGATAGGACTAGTTTCCAGCAATGATGACAGCGTACAGGCTAGAGGTGGAACAACTGGAGGCTTGGCGCAGAGCCAACAACCTCTGCAAGAAAATGATTGTGGGTTTCAGGAAAGTCACCAGGAGCCTTCCTGCCCCTCTTTTAAGGGTACATCGGAGTAACAGCTGTCGAGGTCGTCAAGAGCTTCAAATACCTGGGGATACACGTCGATTACGACCTCACCTGGCACACCAACTCCGTCAGCTTAACAAAGGCGGCCCATCAACGACTGTACTTCCTGAGGCGGCTCGAGTGGGCTGGCCTAGGTACCACAGTCCTCACATCCTTCTACAGATAATGGAGTAATGCAGAGCATCCTTGCATCATGTGTCACCGTGTGGTACGGAAACTTCTCCGTGTAGTTAAGTCTGCACAGAGGATCACTAGCTGCCAAGAATCGAGAACATTTACACCAGCAGATGCAGGAACAGGGCTGTCCGTATCATGAAAGACTCTTTCCACCCTGCTCATGGACTGTTTATCCCTCTTCTCTCAGGCAGAAGCCTGCACAGCATTAGGGCCAGAACAACCAGGCTCAGAAACGGCTTCTTCCCAGAAACTGTTCGACTCAAAAACTTTTCTAATGTGCAATAACCCTCTACACCAGAGACGCTTTCATGTGCAATAGCACTCGTCAGAAAGATTCTATTGCCGTAGTGTACGTTATATTGTTTTATTGTTTATTTATAGTACCTATTTCTTGCTCCGCTAATCGAACGGCTCATATTGTTTATATTTAGTGTTTTTAATTCTTTGCTGTTGTTACCAGGACCTCAGTACTTCACAGTAGTTTCCTTTCATGTAGCCCATGTTTTGGAATGACAATAAAGATCCTTGAATCCTTGAGTTTCAAACCGAGTCGAATAGCAAAAGAACCAAAAGAATCAATTTTGCTCTGATTCAGACTCAGCAAACGGAATAATAAGTCTGAAAGCGCCCTTTAGAGTAGACAATTTAACTACTAGTATATTTGGTACTCTCTCTGTGTGTGTGTGTGTGTGTGTGTGTGTGTGTGTGCGCATGTCAGCACTCATTTCCATCCACGTTGTAGCACTCAGCAAAACAAAATGAATAATTCTACTCTGGTGTTTTTGTAATTTGCAAATTCCCACCCCAATGCCCAGCGCTCATTTCACATCCAACACACACACACACACACACACACACACACACACACTCACTCCCTCACGCTGTAGGTAGACGAGTGATTGGCCGTTCGGCTTGATTTAACCTTCATGCGTTGTCTTGGCGCTATCAGAAAGCCAGCGAGGTGTTTGATCTCACAGTCGCATCCTCCGCCAAGCAAAATAACACGTCCGTCTTTAAAACACTCGCCCGTGCCACACTCGAGAGAATTCCCCTCGGCCTGAATAGGGAAGCAGTCGCCACGCTGCTATTTATGAGTCTCGTATCGTAAAAACTTTACTCCCTTTCGGCATTTCGGCTCGGGGTAGACACGATCGTTTCTTCTTTCTGCTTTCACCTTAGACGGAATCACCGGATGTGTTTTTCAGTGGCTGAGTGTTTGAAACCTTTCAGACGTTCTATAACAAGACTTCGAGGTAGCTGTCGGTTTGTTATTCAGTCCCTCCAGGATTTCGCGAGCGCGGAGATTAACACGCGATCGAGCAAACGCCGCAATGTTGAGATTTTTGTTTCAGAATTACCGCAGATCTTCGATTCACGTGTTCAGCTAAGAGATCTCGTTTAGCAACAACACTGTGGGAAAGGGAGATGGGAAAGTGGTGGCTTGGCGGTTAAGGCTCTGGGGTACCGATCGGAAGGTTGGCGGTTCAAGCCCTAGTGCTGCCGATCCGCCACTGTTGGGCCCTTGAGCAAGGCCCTGAAACGGAACCCAAGCTTTGAAGACCCCCACAAAATAAATAAACAAAAGAGTAGAAAACACAAACAAATAGAACACGTTCAATCGTAGAGGATGTGACTAACCTGCCGAAGCACAAACGTTACAAAACACCGTCATGCTAATGCCTCAACACGCACTGGTGATGAAGATTAACATCCAGGCTTATTTTGGTCACTAAGTGCGCAAACATAACAAGCGGGGACGAATCGGACGGCTTTTAAAGACCTTTAATGAGGCCTGCAATTATGTTCGGCGCTATTAGAGCCGTAAGACCGAACCTAGCGCTAAAAAAATTATAGTGGACCCACAACGCCCACTGCATGACTCCATCTTCTGGTCTACAGCAAAAAGCTCTTAGTCTCCCTGGACGAGCGATTGACCACACACACACACACACACACACACGGTGCAATTAGAGCGGGACGTGTGGGTGTTGGGATAATGACCGTGTGCAGAATGTTTGAAAATAATTGCTTTTTTATTGCGCTCCACAGCGGCTTGTGTGCTCCCGCCGACCTTCCACCTAGTGTTGTTTCGAGGTGGAAGGCAATTTTTGAGCTAAATTTACGAAGGCAACTTTTTTGGCTGAACCGAGCGCATGGTTTAAAACGAGACGACCACCGTCTCGTTTGATGGATCTGTCGAATAATTGACATGTAGGTATTGATTGAGTCGTTAGTTATTATTGCTACTCGCACTCCTAAGCTGCCTTTCCCAGTTCCCTTCCCTTCCCTGGGTTTGTAATCACATCCACTTATCAGCTTGGACATGCCTGTAATTGCCTCGTACCATAAATAGCTTCCAGTTATCACATAAAAACAGCTGGGTAACAGATTTGTGGTTCCTGCGTCGGAGTTATTCAGGATCATCCTCTTGGAGTGCTACACCGAGCACTCTGATCTGATCAGGGAGTATCCCTAGATCACCCTGTCTCTTTTGTCTCATCCATTTTGTCCAAGTGTAGGATTGATGCCCTAATAGCCTTTAAGACATTAAATCCAAGCTGTTTTCTTTTTCTTTTTCTTTTTTTTTTTTTCCGGATCTTTAGCTCTGTAATCCTTAATATTTCATCGGATTGTCAGACACTTGCTTGCTTGCTCGCTCAGGAAACCCAAAGGTCCATCGAGACGAGAATAATCCCTGCATTTTGATACTGGCTTTATCGCTTCTTTATCGACTCCTTCTTCCGACATCACTTTTAACATCACCGGTCCGGAACCGACGTCGACGGCAAACTAGAGTCGAATTGAATCGTATCTCGCAGTACACTGGCGTTCCATCCATTCCGTCGGAGGAATTGAAATCGACTTATTCGGACATTTTCAATCGTTTTATCGCCGCAGGCCTGTTATAAGGTTAATCAGGATGCTGTTGGGTTTCTGTGCGTAGAGTATCGTGACTCTGTGTTTAGCTAATGGTGAGCAGAGCGATGGGAAAACGGAGTTGTGTGCACCCCCTGCTGGCCAAACAATTCGCACGCGTCTACAATAACGTTGTTACAGAGATAAAACAGACTACAGAACTAAAGCGTTTTTGACGTTCAAACACCGTATACAACCGCCACGATCCAATTATAACATTTAAACCTAGTAGGCTAGGTAAAACAATAAATACATACTTATGAAAAACTGCAAAAGCCCTGAGCGTCTACTTTCATACGTGGCGTTAACCACTTCTGTGGATGTGACCTCACAAGTAAAATCAATGCTGAACACGGGCGCAAAAAAAAACCCTTAGGGGAAATTTAGATTACCCAGCATGTTTTGATGAGGTGGGAGGAAACCGGAGAACCCAGAGGAACCCGAAGAGATACGTGGAGAAACTCCACACAGGCAGTAATCCAGTAAGTCGGTCTGATTGTACGAGGACAGTGGGGTTGGATTTTGTACGAGTTGTAAGATATTCAATCTCTCTCAGTTCTCTCTCTGGTCTTTGCTCTTGTGCTTCTTTTATGTTGGTCTGACAGCTGAGTGATGTCATCATTTATTATTTTTTTAAAATGACATCTTTCACACATAACTCCTGTTTACATCGAAACAGCTTGATCTGTGTTTGTTTGCTTGCTTGTTTGAAAAGACCAATTCAACCAATCATAGCGCTCGTGAAGGCCCGAGTCTCAACTGATGAATAATTCAAATAAAAATAAAAACGGATCAGTTGTTCAGATGAGAATAAGAAAGAGAATAATTCCACGCCATGGATATTTCCGTTATTTCTCATTCCCTTTCTTGAATAAGAAAGAGAATGGGAAATCACGGAAATATCCGTGGTGCATGTGAAATGTTCACACAGAGCCACTTGGCTTTATTTATTTTTAAGACCATTAATTATATCAGAAGCATTAGTGGGAGATGTTTGACATGATGCACAAGTGTGTGTGTGTGTGTGTGTGTGTGTGTGAACATTTTAAAGACGGAGATAAAAAAAAAAATGAGAAGAAGAAATTTGAATATCCCGTGGGAAGCGAGGCTGCAGTTTCTCTTTGTTTCATCACTTTTTTTCTTTTATTATAGTCATTATGAATTGTGTATGTGTTTGCGTGTAGGAGGAAAAGCGTGTCTGAGCACTAAAGGCCGAGCGAAAAGAGAGAATGACCGGTGTTCTTGAGTCATCCTCAAAATGTTTTATACATGTGTGTGTGTGTGGATCAGAGACAGAGACAGGATCCGAAAGACAGAAAATACACACACGGAGAGAGAATACCTGAGAAAGAGAATCTGAAAGTGAGAGGATTGGAGAAGTAGAAGGAGAAGATCTGAGAAGAAGAAAATAAAGGTAAAGAATGGAGCTGAGAGAATCCGAGGAAGAGAGAATGGGATGGGAAACAGATCGGACGGTTCCTCAACCTCAGCTACATCACTTCGGTTCATAATTGGTCTCGCCAAAAGACGTGTTAGGAAGTTGGGGTCAGAGCGCAGGGTCAGCCATGAAACAGCGCCCCCTGGAGCAGAGAGGGTTAAGGGCATTGCTCAAGGGCCCAACAGTGGCAGCGCCAAGCTTGAACCCCCGACCTTCCGATCAGTAACCCTTAACCGCTAAGCCACCACTGCCCCCGTGTTGATTGTCCGTAGTGTGCGATTGTCCACTGCGATGGGTTGGCACCTCGTCCAGGGTGTCCCCCGCCTTGTCCCACGAGTTCCCTGGGATAGATTCCAGGCTCCCTGTGACCCTGTGTAGGATAAGAGGTACAGAAAATGGATGCATGGAGACTCTGGTTGATGAGGGATTATGATTAAATACGAAATTCCTGCTATTACTACTACTACTGTGGATTTATTTAATACACTTCCTCAGCTCCCATCTGAAATGAATTCCTGGCTACACCAATTGAAGTCCAACAGAAGTCTGTCCAGTCTTGCCGATTTACCACCGGACCTCTCCTGTTCAAATGACCAGAACCCTCTCCAGTTCAGTGCTCTCTTCATGTGGAGTCCTACTGCTTGGTCAGTGTGCTCCACTGAGTAAAGGTTTTGCGGCGCGACACAATCCATGTGACACAATTTCCTGCCTGTGTGAGGTCTCTCCTCCGTCTGGGAAATTTCTTCTCTCCAGCTGTTCCGTCTAATCTAAAAAAAAAAAAAAAAAACGGATGCCGAGCAGGAATCCATGTCGTTGAACCGAAGAGCCGTGCCCAGACCAGCGCCGCTATGGCCTCGCGCTTTTAACAGGTTTTTCACGGCAGCTTTTGCTCCATCACTCTCATTCCTGAAAGTACTCGTATTTATAATCTCTTCTTCCATTTTCTTCATCTCTTCCTTTAGAGAGTTTTCTATGTAGCATGTTTGTGAGAGAACATCTCGACTTGGAATTTAGTAATGTCAATGGGAGACTTTTTGTGATTCTTATTCTTCTCATCATTTTTCTTCTTCTTCTGCTGCTGCTTCTTCTCCTTCTTCTTCTTCTTCTTATTATTGATAATAATAATAATAATAATAAAGTCCCCAAATGATTTGCTCTTTTAGGAAAGTAAACAAGTTTCTATTACAACCCCAAAGTTGATTATACTCCCATTTATTCTTCTTACACCACAGCAATTTCCCAGTGATTACCCAAGGATAACGTGAAGAGTCAGACATAAACATAATGATAATGAAAGAAACATAACGATAATATACTGTAAACATTCATATATTCATATAAACCTGTGATTTGTGATGAACTCCGATTCGAGAATTCGAGCTCCATGGCAAAGGTAAATCAGGATAAAATTCTTCAACCTTAGCTTTACACTCGCCTTTGTGTTGTAACATCAATGAAATGGTTTCTGTGTTTAAATTTTCGAGCTCTACCTCCTGCAGCACTTAAATCCACTGAGCTCTGGGATTCACGCTGTTCCGATCGTCCGTTCTTCTCCAAGGGGGCCGAACCTCAGAACCACGGACTCTGTTTGGATCCGATATCAAGTTTCTCATATGCACTGCTTTCATCAGTTTCCACCCCACCCCCACTTGTTCGTGTGGACCCTCCAGCCCACGGCAGCTCCACAGCGGGATCTGCTGCCTCATTAATCGCCTTGTTATCAGGCACAGTTGGAGGAGTTTCAGCTGCGGTTCCTTTACAGGGCAATTCTTCGGCGTGCGGCTTCCCACCGCTCGTGCCCTGGAGACTGGCCTGCACGACATGATCATGTCCTTCATAATTAAAAGTTTATAAACCCAACCTACAAGGGGGGGAAAAGAAATCCAATACTGTTACAGATTTTTTGGTAAAATAACTTGATTCAATAAGCTAAAAATGTTATGTTTTTTTCACACCAATTAACAACTTCACAGGTGGTACAGTCGTAAAGTGTTTGCCTTGTGATCATCACGCTGTATGTTTGAATCTTGCTGAGCATAGCCTCTATTCTCACTTTTCACTCGTTTCATTTCAGAAAAGTTTCCTTTTGATGAACAACAAGGCATTACCTCCTGCTGTGTCCTGAAACCCACCTCAGGGATGGCTAGAGTCATTCCAAGCTCCGAGCGATGACAGACAAGGTCCGGAACTAGAAGTTGTTTGACGGCATGGGCCCTTAAGCTCTGTTTTACAGCTGAGATCGCCTGAACAAACCTCAGGCCAGACCTTGTACTGTAGTCCACCTTAGAGTTTACCCTGGAGGACGCTGTGGACAAGGCAAGAGGCTTGCTGAGTTTGCGGTGGACACCCAACAACCTGGAGTTGAGAGTGGGTAGCTTTCACACCGGATGCAGACTGGGCCATGTTTGGTTTTTGCAAATGCCAGATTTTCAAGAGAAGCAGGGATTGGTTGCCTGGACTTCTCCTAGGCTCCTAGACGTCACTTCACCAAACATACCAAACTCAACTCTACATACATGAGTAAGAAGTACAAGGTCAAGCCCATCATCCAGCCACCAAATGCCTGATGCTACAGTTTGGTTTTGTGCAAATACCAGATTTTCAAGAGGACCATCCTTTCTTGAGAACTCTCCCCAGATGGAAAACAGCTTTAACTTCACTTCACCAAAAGTACCAAACCTTCACGCCAAACACCCAAGGGTGAAAATGACCTACATGAGTAAGATGTACAAGGCCAGGCCCATCGTCAAACCATCAAAGCCAGATGCGGACCGCGCTACAGTTTGGATTTGGGCGCATACCAGATTTTCAAGAGGACCAGGGATGAGGGATCAGTTCTTTGGAACACTCCCAACTCCAAAATGACTTAAAAGAGTCAGGAGTATGAGGCCAGGCTCATTGTAAAGCCGTAAAACCCGTCTCCCTGAGGCTGCTGAGAAGAGCAGACAGTGGCTCTGGACATAAAAAAAAAAGGCCCCAGGCATCAAAACACCATTTCTCACTGTTTAACGCTCTGGAAATGTTGTGGACTCATCAGCGAAACATTGAAGAAGAAGTGTGATCAATCGCTAGCCCTGAAGATGCCATCGCCATCCCTCCAGAAGCTTCAAGGCAGCAATTCTGTGAGGGTGTACACAACCGAGAGCTGGTCCTATATAACAAAGCTAAAAACGCAAGCGGGAATCGTTATTAAATCTCCTGAGATGTCAAAGAGAAACCTTTCAGCAGAAAGGAAGTTCATAAAAGTGATCTTGTTTCAAGAGCAAGTCAGTCCTGTTCAACTAAACTGTATGAATCGTAATCGACTCATCCACGTTTTCACTCGACTGCTGTTCATTTCCTGCCGCCATGTTTGACCGTAAGAAAAAGGGACTACGGCTGTATCGCTGCGATTACTTCAAGCCTGGAATTCATTCGCTTCTTATCTGAAATATGACGTTCGAAGTCCAATTCAGACAGAAGCGCTAAAATCCAGACATTATTTCCGCGGCGACCTCGGAGGCCACGGCAGATCTGATAAACACTCGCCGTGTAGTTGTGGACCGTGCGAGTGTCTGGAGATAAAGCTGACTAGAAGGACTGCCTCTAAAAGCAAAGAGCGAGTCGCGAACAATCACAATCGAACAGCTGAGATCGATTTGGTTGGCCGCTCTTGCTAATATTACGACAAGAACAGGACTCGAGCAATCATAACACCAATTGAAATGAATATGTTTTTATTTCTTTTTTTTCGCAAATACGTGGCGGTAAAGTTCGGACGGTCCAGCGAGCAAGGTTAAAGAATCACGGAGCCACTGCATCCATGCGCGCCACCATCTTGCTTTTCAGAACTCAGATACTGTTTTATTTCTAAAAACTTTGATCTGATGAATGTTCGTGCTAACTCTGCAGAGAAATCCGTTTTTTTTTTTTAAGCTGGTTAAGATCAAAGTATGATCATATGTGCTTTTCAGTCATTTTTGCTTTACTGAGATGTCAGATATGTAATAAATACATTCAACTTCAAACACACACACACACACACACTCACAGAGAATCTCTCCTAGACTCATAATGTTGAGGTTAATGTTATCTGATCAGTGTTATCTAGATCAATCCATTCTATTCATTCGCACGTAATTAGTGCTGTTCGTTTTGTCCAATAGACTGAGACTAATTTGTTGTCTCTGCAATACAGCTGTCCAATAAACCCCTCATCCAGCTGTTGTCCCCTAATGGACTTGCTGGATTTGCTTCTGAGCCAGACTGAAAGTCTTCATTGTGTGTGAACCAGTTCATTTTCAGGACTAAAGATATGTTAATCAGTGAGCTGAACATGACACACTACTGAGAGAGAGAGAGAGAGAGAGAGAGAGAGAGAGAGAGCATTGAGGCAAAGAGAACGTTCTTTTATTTATTTATTTATTTATTTTACAAC
Source organism: Ictalurus furcatus (assembly GCF_023375685.1). Taxonomy (NCBI): domain Eukaryota; kingdom Metazoa; phylum Chordata; class Actinopteri; order Siluriformes; family Ictaluridae; genus Ictalurus; species Ictalurus furcatus. The sequence continues at coordinate 3,389,764 of NC_071270.1, forward strand.
TCAATGTTCTAGTTTTGAAAGCATTTTCATTATCATGTAAATAATAAATCTTGGATAATATTTGGATTAAAGGTGACCTCTTGTCTGGTATTTTGCATGTTGAGGATGTGAGGGAGGTATAATAGGTGCTGAGTGAATGGTGATGGTGATGATGATGATGATGATGATGATGATGATTAGTGATGCTCTAGTGACATCTTGTGGCCGTAAAGAAAAGCACATGCTGTTATCACTGATGCAGGACCATAGCAATCTTAAAGTTGATAGATTTAAAGTATTCACGGCAGTATAATGAGTATGCAGCATGAAATAAGTATTGGCACCTTTCAAGGGAATGGGCAAAAATAACCATCACATTACACACACACAGTATTCTTCTTCTTCTTCTTCTTCTTACTATTAGTAGTAGTAGTAGTAGTAGTAGTAGTAGTGGTGGTGGTGGTAGTAGTCTTTTTATTATTAGTAGTCTTGTTATTACTATTATTATTATTATTAGTAGTAGTAGTAGTAGTAGTAGTAGTAGTAGTAGTGGTGGTGGTAGTCTTTTTATTATTAGTTGTCTTATTATTATTATTATTATTAGTAGTAGTAGTAGTAGTAGTAGTAGTAGTTTTATTATTATTATTATATTATTACTATTATTATTATTATTAGTAGTAGTAGTAGTAGTAGTCCTTTTATCATTAGTATTCTTCTTCTTAATATTATTATTATTATTAGTAGTAGTAGTCTTATTATTATTATTATATTATTATTACTATTATTAGTAGTAGTAATAGTAGTCTTCTTCTTCTTATTATTATTATTATTATTATTATTGTTATTATATTATTACTATTAGTAGTAGTAGTAGTAGTAGTAGTAGTGGTAGTCTTTTTATTATTAGTATTCTTCTTCTTAATATTACTATTATTACTAGTAGTAATAGTAGTCTGCTTCTTTTTTAAGTAGTCTGCTTCCTCTTCATATTATTATTATTATTATTATTATTATTAAAACTATTCGTATTACTAAATAACCATATTTTCTCAGTAAACAGTGGATAGATAGATAGATAAATAGATAGATAATTAAAAGTCTACGTAAAGCTTTATTTATTTTATTTTTAAAAATATTTTGTTAAAATAAAACGACACCGTATATAATCCAGGTGAAAATATCCCTCGCTCTATAATTTGCTTTATATTGTTTATTGGTGTACCTCGTTTTCACGAAGGGGGCTAATAATTTTGGAAGTGACCGTATTTCCCACACATTTACCATAAGCATAAATACAGTTCATAACGTCGAACTAAAGCAGATACATCAAGACGCGATTTTTTTAACGAAAGGGGGCAGGGAAAAGAACAGGAAAGATCCAATTGAACTACAAAAGTACCGCTGAACTACTAATCCCAAAAGGCATACCGTAAATCGTCGGCTTGTTTTTTTTTACGACACTTTACGACACTTCAGATCGAACGTTGGCCCGAATGGCGGCGCTGATGAGGATTGTGTCGTGTACACGCCGGGCTGCTGCTTTATCTTTCCGGATTAAACTCCTCCAGCCAGAATTAACTCCTCACTCATTAATTCATCACCACACAGACAGAGGTTTATTCTCTAAACTCCTGCTGCTGCAAAACCCAGCGGAAATGTCAGCTCATTTATTCACATCATCATCATCATCCTCCTCATCATCATCATCATCTGCTGAAGCTATGAGCCAGAGGATGGTGTGGGTGGATTTAGAGGTAAATAAATCACTTTTATAATAAATAATTCACATTTTACTCCCTCAGAAATGTTGAATATGATTCAGTAGGATTTAAAGGTAGCCAAGTGCACTTTTTATTCTCAGTATTTCGGTTTGGACCGTTATGTGTTCTCTTTTTGTTTCATATGTAATATACAGTGTGTGTTGTGTTTTCTGGGTGGAACTCATTCTGTTTCATAACATTCATGTCCTTTTTTGAACTTACTGCAGGAGTGAACATTTTTACCGACATGAATGTGTAATCGTATCCTGGCCAAAATGCTTCCCACCCTGTTTTCTGGCCATTGAGGGCTTCTGGCACTGTTTGCTGACATTTCAGAGAACGTCACAGGGTCATGTTCAATACACGACTGGCAATAATAGTCAAATAGTAGAAAATAGTCAAATGCATGGAACACCAAAGATCACGGAATAGCAAGCTGCAGGGAACACGGAAGAGCATGGAATATGAAGTGCATGGAATGCCGAAGATCACACAAGTGTGGTGAATGCCGTAGAGAATGGAATATGAAGTACAGGGAATGCCGAAGAGAACGGAATATGAGGTGTAGGGAATACTGAAGAGAATGGAACAGGAAGCGCAGGGACTGCTGAAGAGAGCGGAACAGGAACTGCAGGGCATGCCGAAGAGAACTGAACAGGAAGTGCAGGGATGCCGAAGAGAACGGAACAGGAAGTGCAGGGAATGCCGATGAGAACGGATATGAAGTGCAGGGAATGCCGAAGAGAACGGAATATGAAGTGCAGGGAATGCTGAAGAGAACTGAACAGGAAGTGCAGGGAATGCCGAAGAGAACGGAATATGAAGTGCAGGGAATGCCGAAGAGAACTGAACAGGAAGTACAGGGAATGCCGAAGAGAACGGAATATGAAGTGCAGGGAATGCCGAAGAGAACTGAACAGGAAGTACAGGGAATGCCGAAGAGAACGGAATATGAAGTGCAGGGAATGCTGAAGAGAACTGAACAGGAAGTGCAGGGAATGCCGAAGAGAACGGAATATGAAGTGCAGGGAATGCCGAAGAGAACTGAACAGGAAGTGCAGGGAATGCCGAAGAGAACAGAATATGAAGTGCAGGGAATGCTGAAGAGAACTGAACAGGAAGTGCAGGGAATGCTGAAGAGAACGGAATATGAAGTGCAGGGAATGTCGAAGAGAACAGATTATGACGTGTCGGGAGCACCGTTGAGCATGGAATAGTACAGGAAATAACAAAGTGCACGGAACACCAAAGAACACGGAAAATTGAAGAGCAGGGAATGTTGAAGTGCTGAACATAGTTAAATGCAGGGAACACAGAGAAGCATGGAAAAGTGCAGGAAGTGCATGGAATGCCAAAGAACATGGAATATTGAAGTGCAGGGAATAGCAAAGAAGAGCACAGTATAGAGAAGTGCAGGGAACACAAAAAACGCGCTGAGTAGCGAAGCACATGGAATGCCGAAGAACACGGGCTAGCGAGGTGCACACGATATCGCGCTCTTACGTAGAGATTCATTGCATTTGCGTTCCGATTTATTGTCCCGATTTGACCTGTAACTGGCGAACCCACGTACTTTTATGACGGTTCCTTAAAACTGCTTACTGTAAGAGTTAACACGAGCAATTCCATCATTTATAAAGCGTGCCACAACCTGCACGAGCGTAGCGTCAGTCAGAAAATGATCTCGTCTGCGTGTGTGTGACGTTTCAGCGGGTCTTCGAGTCTTTATAACGATTCATTCGCAAATGGAACCTGGAACCCGTTCTCATTTATTTCAGATGACTGGCTTGGATGTAGAAAAGGACCAGATTATTGAAATGGCGTGCATCATCACAGACTCGGATCTCAACGCCGTCGCTGAGGTAAGAACCAAGAACCGTGACGGAAATCAGCCACTCGGCGGTACACCGGCGATGCTTCTGTCAGCGCGCTGTAACGTCTGATAACGCGTGGTGATGTGTCCTGGATTTATGGTTTCAGGGTCCGAATCTGATCATCAACCAGCCGGACGAGCTGCTCGACAGCATGTCGGATTGGTGCAAGGAGCACCATGGGAAGGTACGTGACGAGTTTGTGGTTACTCGCACGTGATCAGACGTGTGTGTGTGTGTGTGTGTGACAATACGCTGCTGTATGGTATGTTCAGTCAGGGTTGACGCAGGCGGTGCGGGACAGTAAGATCTCACTCCAGCAGGCCGAGTACGAGTTCCTGTCCTTTATCAGACAGCACACACCTCCGGGCCAGTGTCCTCTCGCAGGTAACACACACACACACACACACACACACACACACAATCACAGTCTTCATGTTCATCATCCGACAACCATTTGATGAAAAAAGGAAAGTTTTTGACATTGTTTATTTTTAGGAGTTTGTAACTGTTTAATCAGTCATTTAGTGTGTGTGTGTGTGTGTGTGTGTGTGTGTGTGTGTGTGGTCGTTCCCAGGAAACTCAGTGCATGCTGATAAGAGGTTTCTGGACAAGTACATGCCCCAGTTCATGCGTCATCTTCACTATCGCATCATCGACGTTAGCACGGTCAAGGAGCTCTGCAGGTGTGTGTGTGTGTGTGTGTGTGTGTGTGTGTGTCTCTGTGTTTCGGTTGAATATTGCATATTTGTAAAAAACCTCTAAAGTCAAAGCATGTTGCGTTTCTTCTTCTTTTTCCCTTCAGACGCTGGTTTCCAGATGAGTACAAACATACGCCTCAGAAGAAAGCTTCACACAGGTTAGTGTTTAAAAGGACGACACAAAGGCCACGCCTCCTTCTTAGTGACTGAAGCACAAAGGCCACACCTCCTTTGTAGTGATTGAGACAAAAAGCCACGCCTCCTTCATAGTGACTGAGACACAAAGGCCACGCCTCTTTCATAGTGACTGAGACACAAAGGCCACGCCTCCTTCATGGTGACTGAGACACAAAACCTACGCCAACTTCTTAGCAATTGACACAAAGGCCACACCTCCTTCATAGCGATTGAGACACAAAAGCCACGCCTCCTTCATAGCGACTGAGACACTAAAGCCACGCCTCCTTCATAGCGACTGAGACACTAAAGCCACGCCTCCTTCATAGCGACTGAGACACTAAAGCCACGCCTCCTTCATAGCGACTGAGACACTAAAGCCACGCCTCCTTCATAGCGACTGAGACACTAAAGCCACGCCTCCTTCATAGCGACTGAGACATTAAAGCCACGCCTCCTTCATAGCGACTGAGACACAAAAGCCACGCCTCCTTCATAGCGATTGAGACACAAAAGCCACGCCTCCTTCATAGCGACTGAGACACAAAAGCCACGCTTCCTTCATAGTGACTGAGACACTAAAGCCACGCTTCCTTCATAGCGACTGAGACACTAAAGCCACGCCTCCTTCATAGCGACTGAGACACTAAAGCCACGCCTCCTTCATAGCGACTGAGACACTAAAGCCACGCCTCCTTCATAGCGACTGAGACACTAAAGCCACGCCTCCTTCATAGCGACTGAGACACAAACATCACATCCCCTTTACTAGGACTGAGACACAAAGGCCACGCCCGTTTTACAACCTAAAATTGCTGCTTTCAACTTTTCCGCTTGTCGTGGTCGGCCGTTATTTTTGTGTGTTTCATAACTGCTGCTCTTTCGTTCTTTGCAGAGCGCTGGATGACATTCAAGAGAGCATCAAAGAGCTCAAGTTTTACAGAGCGAACGTCTTCAAAACCGGAGGAGAAGAGAAGAAGAGGAAGATTGTTGAAAACGGAGAGAGCAAACACGCAGCCTAAAACACACCAAATCACCTGCTGTGGCTTGGGGGGTGTGTGTGTGTGTGTGTGTGTGTGTGTGTGTGTGTGTGCGCGCAGGTGCATGTTAGAGTGAGTGAGTGAGTGAGCAGTTCCATGTTCCTTATTTTATCACCTGGTACGCAACCGCTTCCACGTATTCTTTTAGTTCTCACCTTATTACTACAAACGTTAGGAGCAGAATTTCTTTTGAGTTTTTCTTTCATCTTTCTGTGACGTTGCTGTTTGCCGATGCACAAATACATAACGTGAACGCTGATCTTTCTCGCTTCATTGTTGTCTTACTTTCCTTTTTTTTTCTTTTTAAATAAATCCCTGCATGTACTTGGTTGTTTCGAACAGTAACAGTGTGATTGTGGACGATGCTCAGAGTTGTACAGCAGGTGGCAGTATAGAAACACAACTGCCGTTCCAAACAGTAAAGGGCCTCCCGGCTCGTTTCAGCGAGTCCGGGAATCGGTTCGTGTAGGTTTAATCATAAGACCTTGTTTTTTTTTTTTTTAACAAATCCATACTAAAACTGATATAACAGGGGTGCCAATACATTGTGCAAAGCAACAGAATAGGGTACAGTGAGTAACGATGCACCTGCAAAATGACCTGTACCATTGTAGATTTTCACAAAACACAATATGGCGCAATATTTGTGTTCGCAAAAAAGTATTGGCACCCGATGGGGTCTCAGCAGTATTTTAATGAGTAAGTATTAACATCGAATCAAATCAGTGTTAAGGTACTGACGATATCTGTGAATATTCTTTCAGTAAAGTGTGCTCTGACGTAATTTACCAGCATATTGACTTGTAGAGTAAGATCCTACTTCTACGACCTGATCCTATTCTAGATCGGATCCTTTTTCGTGTTTGAAGCTAATAATAATAACAATCACTCTTAACGCTCTTTATTGAGAAACAGACGTGTTAAACTGATCCATCATAAATCGACCAACTCAACAAACAGCCACTCGGATCACGACGGACCAATCTCCCCCATCACGGTGTAATTTAAACCGCAGCGTTGACAAACCGCTGACATTTACTCTTAATTACTGAACTTTTGAAATATAGACGCGATGGGCAGCAGAGACATGAAGTCATATTTAAATAAACCGCATCTGTTAGACAGCAGTGTGTTAATCTGTGCCGAACTAGACAGCTGTCACGTTATCTTCAGCGATTATTTATATGCTACGGAAGCCAGGGATCGTCTGTTAATTTCATTTAGTGGAAGATTTTATTAAAAAAAAAAAAAAAACCTCAGTCAGAAATGAAAAGAATGTATACAGTTCACTTCAGTTAGCTCAGAGAGGAAGTGCGCTTCTTTCATTTTGCACTCGAGTTACAAGGCTAATTTACCTAACACATAGCTTAACAGTGCTGACTAGAAAATCGTCAGGGAACCGTTTTTCCCGCCCAAATCTGCACCAAGCAACAATAAGTAAACAGCAGTGCAAAAAAAACAAAACAAAACAACACTCATGACGAGAGCTGTCCTAATCTCATTTACATAAAGTCCACGCTAAGTTAAAAATAGCTTCTAACAACGGCAAATCTGGAATCGTTTTCAGAATCTCATTTACATTTACATGATATTTAGGGCATTTCTCCAGATCGACTTATCTCATTTATACAACTGAGCAATTGAGGGTTAAGGGCCTTGCCCAAGGGCCCAACAGTGGTAGCTTGAACTCCTGACCTTCTGATCAGTAACCCAGAGCATTTAACCACTGAGTCTCCAAAATCCTGCTAAGGATAAACTGTAAATGTTAGCACCTCTGGCGAACAAAGAAGCTACGCATTATGCTAAGTGCAAGTGCTAACAACAACTCCATTCCTAAGTCACCTCGAGCGGTTTAGCGGAGGTCACAGACCTGCTGGTGTGGTTTCGGACGCTGTTTGACCGACCGTTATGATTAAAAATGGACAAAACGACGTCGCAAGGCTAAAAACAGTCATCGCTCTACGTTTCAGCCGAATCGCTTTCTTTACATTATGATAAATAAATGTGTTTATGTGGGTGCAAATGATGTTGCTTAGCTACGTGTTAGCTGTATTCGTCTGGTCCGAACCTGAAGACAGCTGGCTAATCGACTCCGTTCGAAGTATGAAAAAGAGGTCTTCAAATTGCTGAGTGTCTACTTGGAGCTCTAACTGGCATTTGGATGCTAGTCGGAGCCGTCGTACCATGTGACATTTTACAGAACCCTCGTTAATTATACTGGATCCAGTCGATTAGATCTGAGTGAATTATAGACTGGCGACATAGCGGCTAGTCTATTAATATAGGTTATGATGGGAGAATGCTGTATGTTTAGCATTTATTGCTTTCCATGATGTTCCATGAACAGGAAGACACCTGTTATGTTGTTCTTTACATACACACTGTGCCACTGGTCTGAATTCCTTTCATATCCCATAAGGCCCCTGGTTCAAAAGGGAAGGTATTTTTGGACCGGATCAGTCAACGTCATGTGCTTCGCCATTCATTCTGACGCACAAATCTGATAAGACACATTGCTGTAAATCTGCTGCACGGAGTTTAGCGCAGGTCAGTGTGTGATGAAGCCGAAGAGATTTCATCAGCAGCGATGGCTGGAGAGGGCAAAAAGCGTCACATGTCACTCACCTGTTTGAGGTCATCCATGACTCTGGGGCGCTACGGTGCTGGCTGACGACAGTGTTCTATATTTGACTCTTCGGAGCAGAAAAGCATCTCACAACACATCAAACCTTGAGGCGGATGGGGTACAACAGCAGAAGACCACATCAGGTTCGACGCCACAGTCATGAAAAGGAATCTGGACAGATTGTCTAGTCCCCCCCCCCCCGTACCCCCTTCCCCGTACCCCCTTCCCCCGCCCCAACTTTCTGGAACAAAGTTGTTTGTAAGTCTGGTTGGAGTGGAACCCGATGTGGTCTTCTGCTGTTGTAGTACATCTGCCTAAGGTATATCATCCATCTATCCATCCATTTTCTGTACCACTTATCCTTACTGGGTTGCGGGGAACCTGGTGAGTATCCCAGGGGGCAGGGAGCGCAAGGCAAGATGGACGGGGTGCCAATCCATCGCTGTACACATACACACACCCATTCATACACTACGGACGCTTGTTAGACATGGCAATCAGTCTACTGGGGGAGGAAACCGGACTACCCGGAGGAAACCCCCACACACAGGGCCACGGTAGGAATTGAACCCTCAATCCTGGAGGTGTGAGGCAAGCACACCCCCCAAGTACTTTCACTTTTCAACTTTCTATCCCACTTTCTTCTGTCTTTGTGTTTAAATGTGGACGCACAGGATTATCTTTCAGCGACGTTTTTCCTTTGAGAGCTGCCTCTTTTTTTTATTATTCAGATTCGAATAAACACTCTCGGACTCAAACTTCAGCTTAACTCTGTATCTGGGATTCCGCTACACTGGCGGCCGGGAATTCTCCTGGGAGGTGTAGGTGGCACATCCCTCCCTCGCTTTCTCTTTCTTTCCGTGGAACATCAGAAGAAATTACATCCCATTGATTTTGCGCTTCTCTGAGCTCTTGCCGAGCGAGGTTCAGGTTGAATAATGGGTGGCGTCGCTCAGCGGGCTGTGCACCACCACCACCATGCCAGGAGCTGGTGGGGGGGGGGGGGAAAGTGCTGATGCCCATTTTTCCATTTTATGGGATTGTCTCATCCTGTAACCGATGTTATGGATTGAATATTGACGTGCGCTCTCGGCCAGCGAGGGCGATGGAATTCAAATGGTGCACCTTCGCTCACGTTGGCATTCAGGGAGTCGTGTTGTAGGCTTCGGCTGAGGAGACGGGGCATGGAAGGAAGCACTGTCGTGTTGGTGCATTTATCATGTGGGAACCTGAGGCGACAGGACTCGACGGAAAAGTCTTTTCACGGAGGCTTTTCCAGAAAGCAGTGTCGGAGTGTATAGCAGCAGTCAGAGCATCGGCAGGCAGGGTTAAGACGGGAATGTCCATCATCTAAAGATCTAAAGTCCAAGCACAAGCAAACAGACATGAAGTAAACCTATAACAGAGTGTTTTCCTATCAGAGCAGGTTCCAAATAGAACCCATTTTTGGAAGCGTGTACCTAGTTGTTTAGCTAAACTGTCTTGGCGCTTGGTACACTCGGTCCACTCTTCCAAAGGTTCTATGTAAAAGGCTACAACAAAAGAAAGAAGCCTTAATTATCCAACAAACACTTAACGCACCCCTGAAGAGTAAACCAAGTACCATAGAGTGTTTCCCTATTCGAAATAGTTCCAAGTAGAACCCTTCTGCCTCCTTAAGAACGCTTACTTATATGATGAACCTGTAAAAAAATAAAAACACTAAAGTGCCAAGGTTCTGGTTATTGAAAAAGAAAAATAATGCCCAATAATTAGGTACCACACATTTGTACCATTTATACATACAATCTTAGATTTTTTTTTTTTTAAAAAAAAAGGGTTCTGTAATGGTTCATTGGATAATTAAAGGTTCAACTTGGAAACCATTTCTGATAGGAAAACACTTAAGGTTCTTAGCCTCCAAAAATAGTTAGTTGTCTTAGCCTACCAAAAGAGTTATGGTTCTTCTTGGAAATATTTTGGACAGGAAACTACTTTGTTTTGAGGTTTTTAGCCTGGTGAAAGCGTTAGGGTTCTACATGGAAACAGTTCTGATAGAAATATACTTTGTATTGGGCTTCTGAGGTTCCTAAATGGGTTCGAATTCTACTCAGAACTGATCAGAAAATATTTCGTTTTAGGGTTCTGAGCCTCCTAAAAAAGTTTTGATTCTACTTGGAACCATTTCTGATAGGAAAACACCTGGGGAAAAGACGTTTAGGGTTCTTGGCCTCCTTAAAGGGTCGTGGTTCTACTTAGAACCATTTCTGATAGGAAAACACTTTGTTTTAGGGTTCTTGGCCTCCTTAAAGGGTCGTGGTTCTACTTAGAACCATTTCTGATAGGAAAACACTTTGTTTTAGGTTTCTTGGCCTCCTTAAAGGGTCGTGGTTCTACTTAGAACCATTTCTGATAGGAAGACACTTTGTTTTAGGGTTCTTGGCCTCCTTAAAGGGTTGGGGTTCTACTTGGAACCATTTCTGATAGGAAAACACTTTGTTTTAGGGTTCTTGGCCTCCTTAAAGGGTCGTGGTTCTACTTGGAACCATTTCTGATAGGAAAACACTTTGTTTTAGGGTTCTTGGCCTCCTTAAAGGGTCGTGGTTCTACTTAGAACCATTTCTGATAGGAAAACACTTTGTTTTAGGTTTCTTGGCCTCCTTAAAGGGTCGGGGTTCTACTGGGAACCATTTCTGATAGGAATACACTTTGTTTTAGGGTTATTGGCCTCCTTAAATGGTCGGGGTTCTACTTAGAACCATTTCTGATAGGAAAACACTTTGTTTTAGGGTTTTTTGCCTCCTTAAAGGGTCGGGGTTCCACTTAGAACCATTTCTGATAGGAAAACACTTTGTTTTAGGGTTTTTTGCCTCCTTAAAGGGTCGGGGTTCTACTTGGAATCTGTTTCTGTTAGAGGAACTCTTTATTTCCAGGTTTGTGGTCTCCTAAATGGCTTAGTGTTCTACTCGGAAACGATTTGTTTTAGGGTTGTAAGCCTCGTAAACGTGTTACAGATCTACTAGGAGCACATTGTTTTCGGGTTCTTTTTTTTAGCGTAGTGCACAGAAACGATCGCCGTACAGAAGACAGGTTTGTGACAGCAGCAGTCCTGAGAGGAGATAGTGAAGTTGTAAATAATGGAGGATTGTCACTCGGTTGTCACGCCGCATTTTCTCTCTCTCTCTCTCTCTCTCTCTCTCTCTTTGTGATGGAACGTGAAGAGACAGAGTGGTCTGTGCTGTCCTCGGCGCAGGTGCAAGGAACGGTCACTTCTATAAAGTATGTTTCGAACTTTGACACCTCGTGCCATCTAAGCAAAAAACCCAGCTCTGAAAGAACAAACGCTCAGCTTTCTACCTCGGCCACTCCTGATTTATTGTTCCGATTCTTCTGTTATCTTCACACAGGCATAACGTCAGGAGATATGAACGGCTCGGAGTCAACAAGTAAGGATTAAAACACTCTGTTTCATGCTTTTATAGGAAAATAATCAGCGACAGAGTGAAGCGATGGAGCGGAGTTACTGCTACCATCCCGAAGTGGATTATTTTCCTATAACAGCATGTCCTGCAGTGTTTTATTCCTGGGACGCTGCAGTAATTTGACACCAATTCGTGAACTTTTTTCCATTATTCATTCATGTAGAAAATTGAATCATTTCAGAAATGCCACGAACGGGTTCAACCCTCGATCCGGTGTGTTTTTAGAACTCAGATTTCCTCCACTCCACCTTCATGTTTATGTGCTGGCAATGTTTCCTCAGGGTCGGTCTACTGTGAGTCGCTTCTGCATGTGGCCTTTGCTGAGCCTCCAACTTTCGTTTTCACCCCTGAATGAATGAAAGGTGAGTTATTTATAGAAGCTGGTGCGTCGTTGGCACCGGTGGAGCCGAGGCTGGCGGGCAGGCGACACTGCTCCAGCCTCCGTGGGTGGAACGAGGTCCTAGAGCTACAGAAAACTCTGATCAGTCCACTTCTGCTCGATATTCTGCAGAAATGAGGAATTATGGGTATTGATGATCTACTAGCATTGTTAATGAAGTCAGATACAGCTCTCTCTCTCTCTCTCTCTCTCTCTCTCTCTCTCCGGTCCAGCTGTGAGTGGTCAGCATGTGCTGCATTGACTCACACCATGTGTGTGTGTGTGTGTGTGTGTGTGTGTGTGTGTGTGTGTGTGTGTGTGTGACAGAATCGAGTTGTTTTTTGCTGACCATCTGTTTTACAGTGTGTCCTTCGGGTACAGATGCAAGCCTGCCAACGACTCTCCCCTCACTGCAGTGTGTGTGTGTCTACTGTACCCCTTTATTTTCTCAAATGCAACCCTAAATATTCCATAAATGCAACCCAATAACAGAATGTGGGCCTCAGGGTCATATAAATATTCATGCATTTCCGCTGACCTGAGCATCACGTCACTTCATCATGCATAACGTGTAATATTATAAACATAAAATTATACATAATGAGAGCAGCTGATCACATGATCTCTACTCTCAGAAGGAGATAAATGATTTAGGTCTACATTTTTGTTTGTTCCCCATGTTGTGGTTTTTGGAGAAAGGTGACCCTTGGCTACGTCCAACCGAGACCCAGCGTGTCAAGGAGATGGATGTGTTTGACCAAGAGTGGAATGAAAAAAAAAAAGATAGCGCTTAGGCAATTTGACCAGCAGCATCACAAGGGTTTTGATGCTCCTCGAATAGAACGAATGAATGGATACATTTTAAAAAGCATTTTGATGACGTGCCTCTCCTAAGTAATCATAAACAACGAAAATAGTCAAGTGTTTCACAGTAAAGATTGAAATAAAAATGTAAGCGAAAACATCGAAATGTAAAATAAATAAATAAATTTAAAAAATCGCAGAAATATTTCAAACTCTAAACTGGTTTATATTTTATCCTTCAATAAAAGTCACTAAATTAAAAGAACGCAACAATTTGTATTTAAATCTAAACTAAGTAAAAAAAATAAAAATAAAAAAAGGAAATAAAACGGGAATTAAATTTTACGAACAACATTTTTTTTTCATTAATTTTAAAACTTATTCTAGATAAATTAATGAATGAATAAAAATAAGATGAAAAATCTAAGCTAAGTGAAAAATCTAATTCAAATCTAAACTATGTTTGAGAGATGAGAGATGAGCCTAATTTTTTTTACAAAAGAAAAAAAAACTAAAAAAAAAAATGGTTCCAGTTGTGAAAAAGAGATAAATTCTTGCTCTCTCATGGACGAGGTGGTAAAAAAGGCTGAGCCGTCCTGAACCTACAGCAGCGTAAACGCTTCATCAGCTGCACTGGAGCGAGAGAACGAGAGAGAGAGAGAGAGAGAGAGCGCGAGAGAGAGGAAGCGAGAGAGAGGGAGGGAGGTTTCACTGCTATTGTAGGAGATTTGTCGTGCCTCATGAGGGAACTTCAGCAGGATCGTGCCGTTTAGTTACAACACTCAAGTTGGATTTTTTTCTTTAAACAGATGTTAAATACTGAGATTTTCCCAGGTGGCTTTTCCATTGTGGTCCATCCATGAGGACAAATAATTATAATGAACATATATATCACTTGTATTCTCAAAATGTTCATAACACACCCTGCCATGTCTCCTGCTGGACTTCCCAAACATCTCTTTGGTGTGTATGCATTGTACTCATAGTATTATACTATAAACATTACGGAAATATTTCTCAAACCTTATACACTCTATATTCATTGGGTCGATCTTGGGATTTGAACTCGCAACCATCTGGTGATTGGAAGAAAACGCCACCCTGAAACACATTATACTGTATATGGTATAAGATACAATGGCGTTACAATGGGATAAAAAAGGTTTCGCTTTTAGCTCCTAAATACAAAACATCTTACTCATTCATCATTTTTCCAGAGACATCATATTTAATGATAATGAGTCTTTATTGATCAGATATACATTACAGCACAGTGAAATTCTTTTCTTCACATACCCCAGGAAGCTGGAGTCAGCCAAGATACAGCGCCCCTGGAGCAGAGAGGGTTAAGGGCCTTGCTCAAGGGCCCAACAGTGGCAGCTTGGCAATGCTGGGGCTTGAACCCACTCCCAAACTTCTGATCAGTAACCCAGAGCCTTAACCGCCAAGCCACCACTGTCCTAGAAACCCAGACTAGAAGTACTGAAGACATTGGTGCAAACGTTGGACTCAAAGTCCCACAGTGCATTGCAGGTATCCAAGTTGGATCGGCTAGTTAGCGAGCTACGATATCTGTTTGAGCGGAGCGTACAGACGAGGAGGTGAAAGTGCTGGACAGACTAAAGGACTAAAGCGCCGCTGCATCGCTCTCTTTGGGTAGGTCGTAACTTGTCGTTCTGATTAGAAAAAAGAAAATGAAAGAAAGTAATGCCCCCTCGAGTCAGATTTCCTTCTCGGGATGGTTTCCTGAACCCCGAGTTCAGCAAGTGACATCAAACAACATGGCTGCTCAGCGTAATAACGATTAAAAATGTTTGTGTGTGTGTTATTTAGTCAGAGAATTGGGATGTTACCTTTCATCCCGAATATACTGTCATGTAAACTATGCCGGTACTAGATACTTTTACAGAAACATCATTTGCAAATCTAATGATCCCAGCAGCCCTTTGGACGAGAGCCACGTAATGAATTTTAATGACCCACTTAAAGTGCTAACACGTGTGCTGAAAGATTGATGCACCTGCAGCACCGATATGCACGTCGTCCGAGGATCGCAGGTCGCCGACGAGGAGGGAGAGGGAAGGCTTAAGTGCTTCGTTTCTCATCCCATTTAACATTTACACAAACTGAAGGCCTGACACGCACACAGAGCGCTCTATTAACCAGCCAGTAACCTGTAGCCCGGGCGCTCAAGGTTAATTAGTGCAAAGCTTCTTCTGACAGGAAATGATCCACACTGTTTTGCTTATTGAGGTCGAGTTATCTACGACAGTCAGTGTTTCTTTCGTTCTTTAGTTATATTCACTTCATTTTATTTCTTTATTACAAACCAAAAATGAATACCACCATACATTCAAAATATTGCTTCTAATTGTATGTCATATATTTTCTTCGATTAGATCCAAATTTAGCCTTTTTATTAGGCTTTTTTATTTTTTATTAGTTTATCTTTAAATTAATTAATTAACTCCGTAACAACTTACTATATGGCTTACAATCCTACATGGGTTTGCATGTTTACTAGAGTCTGAAGTTCATGTGTTGGCCTGTTTATTATCCTGCTAGTTTGTGAGTTAACCTCTTCAACATGCTGATGTGTGAAATAGCATCTTTACTGTAATGCTAGGTTTTAGTTCAATCACTTTATCATAATGATAGTTTGTAGATTAAACACTTCACTATAACACTAATTTCTGGTTTAATCTGCCCACTATGATGCTAGTTTGAGTTAACATCTTTACTTTAATGCTAGTTTATATATTTTAACGTAATTATTATGATGCTAGTTTTTAAGCTAAAATCTTTACTATAATGCGTTTCTAAGTTAGCATCTTTACTATGATGCTAGTTTGTGAGTTAACATCTTTACTATGATGCTAGTTTGTAAGTTAAAATATTTTCTATGATGCTAGTTTGTAAGTTAACATCTTTACTATGATGCTAGTTTGAGTTAACATCTTTACTATGATGCTAGTTTGTAAGTTAACATCTTTACTATGATGCTAGTTTGTAAGTTAACATCTTTACTATGATGCTAGTTTGTAAGTTAACATCTTTACTATGATGCTAGTTTATATATTTAAAGTAATTACTATGATGCTAGTTTCTAAGTTAGCATCTTTACTATGATGCTAGTTTGTGAGTTAACATCTTTACTATGATGCTAGTTTGTAAGTTAACATCTTTACTATGATGCTAGTTTGTGAGTTAACATCTTTACTATGATGCTAGTTTATATATTTTAATGTAATTACTATAATGCTAGTTTGTAAGTTAACATCTTTACTATGATGCTAGTTTGTAAGTTAACATCTTTACTATGATGCTAGTTTATATATTTAAAGTAATTACTATGATGCTAGTTTCTAAGTTAGCATCTTTACTATGATGCTAGTTTGTGAGTTAACATCTTTACTATGATGCTAGTTTGTAAGTTAACATCTTTACTATGATGCTAGTTTGTAAGTTAACATCTTTACTATGATGCTAGTTTATATATTTTAATGTAATTACTATAATGCTAGTTTGTAAGTTAACATCTTTACTATGATGCTAGTTTGTAAGTTAACATCTTTACTATGATGCTAGTTTGTGAGTTAACATCTTTACTATGATGCTAGTTTATATATTTTAACGTAATTACTATAATGCTAGTTTGTGAGTTAACATCTTTTCTATGATGCTAGTTTGTGAGTTAACATCTTTACTATGACGCAGTGAACAGTGGCTTGTGTGCAGGCGTAAAATGCATTCTCGGTCAGCGCCGCCTTTCGTGCAGGCATAAATCAGCCGAAGGCAATCAATCGTTTCGCGTTCGGTTCGCTCCGCTTTATCGTATCACGCTCAGTGTGAAAGGGCCTTTACTCTATTCCTTATATTAAATCCCAGCACCAACGCACTTCCAGTGCAAGTCTTTTAGCACGACTCTTTTATATTGTGTCCTGTCTCGTTTGTACGTTCGATAAAAGTGTCAGTTAAATGAATAAAAATGTCAAACTATTAATGTGTGTATGTATAAATTCTCTGTACGTGTCGTGCATGGTACACCGGACTGTTAACATTTTCTTTACTGTGTAGTTTATATAGTAAACATGCACATGGATGGACGGACAATGATTGACTTGAACTGTTAAACTGTAGAAAAAAAACCCGCTCAGCACTTCAAAGCTCTGTAATCATACACGCCCCTTAGCACAAATCAGCATAAATCAATTCTTTTGTCTTGAATATAATCCCTTCCACATGCTTTAATGCTGGGAGAAATGCTCCTACTGGGAGCTTGATTACACTGTTTATACCCGCTGATTGGATGAACAATGCAAATAGAGCTTTAATCCACGTTACTCTTTCAGGAACGTCTCTGTTTAGACACGTCGACTTTTCAGATTTATCACGTTAACCGGTTTCTACAGTGTCATGACACTATACATAGAGTATGTTATGTGTCTTAAGATGAACAAAAGATATCCAGATAAGGCTTAAATCACTTTGAGGCCATGCTGTTATTGGAATAAAATCAGTGACGGGGTGCCGTGATGGGTTTGATTTCTTTTATACCATATCAAATTGCCAATCATAGCAATTTTGACAGATCCTCAGTGAAGCTCTCTTAACCCACCGCTCTATCTGCTGATGGTTAAACGTGATGATTGATTTACGTATAATCGTTTACGTTACATTATTTGATCGCTGAATGTTCTGTAAATAATCAAACTCTTGATCCCATCTTCTGGATCTTTCCATCCTTCTTCTTGTCTGTGCTGTGTTTCCTGTGGGACGTCTTCAAGCTTGCAACACTCGGAATGAAATGATTGATTGAAATCCTTAACGCCGGCTCTCGTGTCGAAAGCTTTGCAAGCTTTCCGACACACTTCCGCTGATTGGCTTCAGGAAGCCGTTCTGATTTAACGCGCTTCCATTCCAATGTGAACTTTTCCTTTTTTTCCCACCGAGAGCAATCTCGCTAATTGAAACGGTGGCTAAAGGAAACAAACTAAAGCTTGTGTTTAAATAGGTCCCGCAGTAATGCGTTTGGAACGACGTGATCCCGTGGTGCGGATAAACCGCGTTCGTGTGTCTCCGAGACAGCCGTCGTCGTCTTCTCGGTCCCTGACGATGATGCATCGCTGTGTTAGGAGCATCACTCATCCCAGCTTCATGTGCACACTCATTTCTCTTCCACGGGCCCTCTGTCAAGCAAATTATCTGCCGCAGCGCTTCCCTCTGACAGCCAAGCCTCGAACGTGGCCTTTGCGGACAAAGAAAACAGACGACGTCTCTGATTTCTACGCAGATTTTCCCGTCAGCCCTTTCAGTTCTTCGGTGATTCATTCGTTTCAGAAATGAGTCAGAAACCTATCGGGGCCGTGTCGTCCTCGAGCGCTCTTTTAGGACTTCCGTGACTCCTTTTCTCAGACTGTTTCCTGACTGGCCTTTCAGAACGCATTAGGAGAAAACCAAAGTAGTACCAGAGGCGGAGAGATGTGTCTTTTATGTGTAGGAATTCTAGCACGAAAAAAAACAACAAAAAAGGGGCCAGAGAAGAGAACGGAGTTGAATGAAGGAGCAGGCCATTGCAAAATAAAAAAGAAATATATTAGATTTGTCTTCGGTCTTTTATCCCACCAGGAGCGAGACGGAGTCGGATAATTTATCATCGAATCTTCACCCCGGGACGATTATTAATCGAACTGATTGATTGATGATCACTTGCCGGAGAGTTGTGGGTCCCACTCGGCGGCTTCAAGCCGAGCAGCGGCAGATTTACGATGACATGGATCTCACATCTTTCATTCCTCACACAGCTTGCTGTAAACAAGAATGGTGGCTGTGTGTGTGTGTTGAGCAGAGATGAAGTGGGCTTTGGTTTAATCCCTTCATTCCTCCACAATCCCACCAGCAGTTATATTGGTCTAAGGCTTTAAAGTCAATCTTACACCATGCCTCTATTTACATCTACACCTCAAGCTTAGCTCCTAATTTGTTTTTGGCATGTTGTTTGCATGTCGTTTAAACACTGGTGTCTTCATCTTCAAGGCCTTTGATTGATATGATATCGACACGGCGTCAAAGTTTATCCATTAAAATGTCCGCGCTAGAGTTGAGTCGTGCAGCCGTTCGGGTTACTCGTGAACGTCTCGCTCTGTTGTCTGGCCCAAATTGGGACGCTAAACTTAAATGCCTGTTTTCTGAGGCTACGTTGAATTAATCACATCATGCAGAGAGAACGCTGTCCTGTATAGCTGGTGTCTAGAATAGGCAACTAATTGGAGTGCAAGGAAGGGAAATTGCACTTGAAGCACTTCCTCAAATCTTAGAAAGAGCGTGAACCCCGGAGCGAAGATTCACTCTCCACACAGCGGAATAGATAATGCACAATTATATGATCCCATTCGGCACTGTTTTTTTGATTTGTTTTTGTTTTGTTTTTTTCTTTAAGCCACAACCTATTTTTTTCCTACTGTTATGATGTATTCTTCTTGAATTTCTGCTACTTGTCATATCCGGCTTATGCTAATTATATGCCTCATGTGTTTCTTCTTGAGACCTTCATGAATAATTGGAAGGGAGGAGAATAAAAAAAAAAAAAAAAACAGGCCAACGTAAGCTTTTGAAGTTTCTCGTGCTGCGACCCAAAATGAATCACACTGGGCAATAGGAAGAATAATATAATATAATGAGTTACTGCAACCGTCTCTGCGGCTTTACATCGCATAAATATAAATGTGTATGAATGTGCCACTAGTCAGAACAGAGATTTGCCTTCAGATAGAAGAAATCCTTCCAAACGTGGCCTGTTTGCGCAATTCCATGTGTCACGTTTGTACACACAGCGCACAGGCACTAGGTTCGCAGGTTGCTGGGTTGTTGTTTTTTTTTTTTGTTAAGGCCAGTGGTTCAATGGTTAAGGCTCTGGGTTATTGAACAAAAGGTTGGGTGTTCAAGCCCCAGCACCACCAAGGTGCCACTGATGGGCCTTTAACCCTCTTTGCTCCATGTGCACCATATCATGGCTGACCCTGTTCTCAGACCCTAAGCTGGGATATGCAAAAAAATAAAAATGATATGTGACAAATAAAGGTTTCTTCTTCATTTTTTATTCTTTTCCTTTGGCACCATGAAGGAATTCCTGCAAAGAAGAGACATTCTCATATAACACTATTCTTAGCTGTGCACCTAGGCACGAGGCATGCATTTTTCACAATCGGTCCAAGCACTCACACTCTCCAGATGCATTAGCTGACCTGATGACATTAGGTGAACTAATTACAGTCCTCCAGTCCCATAAAAGTCTGGTTTTATATATCAATATAGCATCCTGTCTCCTCTGCAGACCATAACCATTTCCCGGCCATCACGAAACTTGAAACAGGAAGTAACATGACAAGTTGCACCAGTTACATTACTCAGATTGGTCAAAACAAGCATCAGACCATCAT